>NC_133579.1:1052500-1212500 GCF_964106895.1 Numenius arquata
GCAGTTGGTAATGTGCTTTGTCATCCTAATTCCCTCAACAATCAACATTATTTGCCTTGTTTTCTTCTCAGGGAAGGGCAATTTTGTCCTAGCAGGGAGATGAGACACTGCTGAGGAATGCATATGGACACAGACCTGAGACTTGTACTAACACTGTCACCTAGAGCTTGGCAATGACCTCTCAGGTCCATTGTGGTGATGTGGCCATTGTCTCCCCACAGATATGTAGGGAACATTTGTCCTGTACACAGATCCCCACGGCCATTCTATCTTTGCTTCCCCATTTATAACAAGGGTATGCAAAAGGAATTAAAAAAAAAAAAAAATTAAGGGCAGAGTAAAATTTTCCTGGTTTAAGACAAAAAATAGAAGAGTCTCATTTGACTGACCATATCACAAGATATAACATATATATGTATTAAATCCTTTACCAGCAAATTCACATTTTATAGCTGAATGACAAAGTTCTGCAACACCAGAGCAAAATCATGAATCGGTCTTTAAAATAGAGAAAAAAAATAATCCACAATTTATGTACCATTTGTATTCCTGTATTCTTACACATCATAATGTATCTTGAACTATGATTAATATAGGATATTACATGTATATTTCATGAAGGAACTGAATGCACAAAATATTTGAGAGTTCTTGCATCACATTTTGAAGGGATTCTTTTCTAGAGCTCTCCTCGGCTGCCGCGGCTCAGACCAGAGGGAAAAACGACCAGAGGAAAGGACACCACCCAGTAAGTGGCAGGATATTGAAAGGGAGAACAATCCATGGCACTAAACTCCCCTTTAAAAGACAGACAGTGGACTCACCGGGTATCCCAACTGTATTATTTTTTCTTTTAGCCTGATCTATCGTACGTCTAACAATGGGAAACAAAGGGTCTCGTGCCACTTAAACGTTTTGGTTGACCACAATATAAACCAGATTTGTCCAATAAAAGCAAGACAGCGGGTACTCCTCACGTACCCCAGGGGTGTTATCGCTTCTTGTTCATACACACGGGAGGGACTTAAAATAAACGACTGCTCTCAGTTCCAGATGAAAACATGATGAGGGCACGCTGCCGAAAGTGCTGCCATCCCCCACAGCAGCTGGTGCCACGGTTCAGCCGCGCCATCGAACTTCTGTAAACATGGATCAAGAGCCTGTCCAGGAGACAAGGAGTGGTAGCTCCAGGTGCTTGACGTGAGTAGCTGTGGATCTCCTACTGCAGCACTGCAGAATTGTTCCAATATGTTTAGAAAAAAAGAAGAAAAAACAAAAAACAACAAAACCACAACTGAAATTTTTCACCAGCTTTACAAAAGCGTAAGTTTTGAAGGGATGTTAAACCAGCTGAAAACTAAAGTTAATGAATGGACACTTTTCACATGTGTCACTCTTTACAGCAAGTGGAGACGTTATGAGGTAGGTCATACTGCATACACGTCATGTGTAGAAAAATCAACTCAGGCTGAGAAACTGTCCAGAGGACGTGTGTGCACTCAGGGAAACTCCTTTGCCTTGTTTCCTCAGCAAAGCTGTTACCCAGAAGCTGATACCCTTAGATGGTGCAGTCTATGCAGACTACATATACTGGTGACAACTGTCCATCAATTTAATAATCCTGGCCTTCGTAGATTTTATTTATTAAAATTATATTTTTCCTAATTATCTAGTTTCTATTGGTAATGTTACCTAATTAAAAATTATTAGGTATTTTCAATAGTGTTTAGAACATTTATTCCATCTATCCAGTTACCAGGCTTCAGCAAGTAGATGTTTTCATTTTTATGAAATAAAATAAAATTACTGCTCTGAAGCGAAGCCTCTATGCCTTGACCAAATGCGTCGTGGGTAGCAGTAGGGCGTACTATTGCTCATTATTTAGACAATCTGCCACCAGCATATTGTGAAAGGGTGGAGGTCTTGGGGGGTGAGATTTTCAAGGACTGTAAGAGCACTGGACACAATCCCAGCGCCACATCGCTCGGCGTTACCTACTGCAAAGGCATCGCCAACACATTCCACAGAGGGAAAGGAACCAACACCAATCCTAGTGTGTAAAACAGCCCCAGCTTCACAGTTTTAATTATATTTTTAATTGTTTTTATTCTGGTATAAATAAATGTATCTAAATGCTCTGTAACAAAAGTCTGGTCTTTAAACCGGTAACTTTGTAGACCTATTTTTAAAAAATGTTTGGATTTAAAAAGAGAGAAACATGCCATTCTCCCATCCTGCCACATTTTCTGTGGGTCAAAAGTAAACAAAATGTACACACGGGTCTGTTAATTATACTCAGTATAAACATCAGCTATGCAATGGCATATCTTCCTTTATAATAATTCTAGGTGTTCGGTCATAAAAGTCATATGATATTTTTACAGTGAGCTACTCAGGAAGAAAGTGGTGGGTTTCCATAAGAGTCTTTTCCCCACCATGTATAAATACACTTCAGTGAAATTAATACAGTTTTCACCGTCAAAAATAAATAAAATCAAAATTTTTTTGGGCTTCATACACAGCATCATTGTCAAAATACTTTGCATGTTCCTTTTGATGGTTTTGTTATGAGCTCTTTTGTGGCCAAGCTGTACTAAAGCTCTGGTGTACCTTCCTTCCAAGTCCTATGAAATCAGATTGAAGAGTGACAGAGACACAAGCTTCTTCAGTGGTAGGGACACTTCAGGGACACGCTGCTGCTCCGCTGCCGGCTGCCTCTGCTGCTGGACAACTGTCTTCTGCTCTTCCAGCTGGGGTATTTCCATCAACGGGAGAGACAGAGATAGGAACAAGTCATGACCTAAATACGCTACAAAGAAGTCAAACTTTCTATCATCCTGCATTGTCTCTTACTACTTAATATGTATTTACTTCTACCACAGTATCTCACTGTTCCATTAACTTGCACATTATATGCACCTTTTCATAGTGAGCTTTGTAATAAATCTTTAACAAGCACTTCTTGATACATTACAAAAATCTAAGTTGGTCAGACTCATTATTTCATCATTTCGCAGTATTCCTCTCAATAGCACGTCAAAAAGGTGTTGCCAAAGTATGTTTGTCTGTCATCTACCACATTTTGATTTTCCAGCACTGAAAGACAGACTTTCTAGAATGTATTTTCTCATCAGGAAACAACTTCAGATTTTCTTTGAGAATATTTTTCATTTTAGGATTTCCAACCTCTATCTCTTTGTATTTGTTTTTTCAAATCCCTTTCTACTGTGCAGCCAAAGAAACTGTTCCATGTGGCAATCTCCAGTCTGCAAAGGTCATTTATTATGAAGCTTACTGTATACGCCTAATTTTATATTGCATAATAAATCTTCAGCTGCCCCTATATGTGACAACCCTGAAGGTTCAATCAGAGGTTGGATGTATCAATGTTTAATGTAACTCTTAATAAAAAATTAGCACAAGCCTTCAATGAAAATAAATGTTCCTGGTTTATGTGGTCTGCTTCACAGGACTATTAAAACTATTTTTATTACAGTGTTAGTATTCATACAGGCATAATAACAAAGTTAACTATCAAGCTTTAACACGGCAAAATCGGCACCGAAACACGTCTGCCCTCACCAGGGAAACGCCCTCAGTCAGGCACTGGGAAGCTGCGAACTACAACCAAACTCATTAGGGAGAAGAAAGAGATGTCTGTCTAGATAAAACAACCACCTGTTGTAATACAGCTCAGAAAAAATATCATATGTTCTTCTATATTATTGTAAAAAATACATGGTCAGCATATTTCACTGTGTTAAGTAAAACAGTGACCCAAAAAAGGACAATTATATACCTTAATTGTTGTATTTGACAAATTACTAAACCCTTGCTGAATACAGCAGTGTGTTTCATTTTCGTGTAACAGATTCTGTTGTAAGGGTCTCTGATTTAATAGTCAATGTTATATTTTCAAAATAAATGGAATCAAGAGAAAAAAAGGTCATTTTGGACTTCCTAGAACAAAATCTTTATTTTTCTGTAGGTCAGTACACTATTCCACATATACTGCTTAAGAAAGGATTTAAAGCCAAACATTTGAGAAGTACTCAGCTACTTCAATTTTGACTGAAAATATTTTCGCTCTCATTTGGATACTTAAAAATGGATTTATATTACTGTAAGTATTCTAACTGAATCTACATAGTGTTTACAAATGAATTTTCTTCTTTTGTACTTTAATGCAAGATGGTATTTTGATGAAAAGAGATTACTCTTACACTCAGCAACTTAAGATAATAAATTTCTCATGGTTTCACTTGTGCTCCAGTGAATTTACTGTAAATCCCACCACTCTGACAGGTTCAATCAGTCTAATGTCCAGACAGGACATATTTGCAGGACCAAATATTTCAAGAATCACCAAAGATATTAAAAGTGACAAAGAAAGCAAAGAGCAAAAAGAAGACCATCGTGGTTGTAAAATAAAATTTCGGAGACAACCCCCCAGCCCAGTCCAATGCACGTTGTGTGTAAATGCGTTCAGATAACATCAGGATGAAATTCGGCAAATGAAAAAAGCAACAAGATATTTTAAAGTTTGCCTTTTCCACCAGCCTGAATAACCAAGCCTCCGTGATCTGCCGATCTTTTATGAACTCCAGCAATTACTCCTTGATTTAGGGTTAACGCAAGAAAACAAGGAATTCATTATTTTTTTTTTTTTTTTTTGCAATAGCTCCTGTTTGCTATTTGGAACGTTGATTTTGCTCTCACTTTCAGGGAATTAGTGTCTGTGTGGGAGCTCTCGGTTACCTGGGGCGGAACAGGCGCTGCCAGACGGGTGTTTGTCTCAGGGGCCTGTCAGGGGGAGATCAGCAGCACCTAAACACAAGCCAGGGAGGCTGCGAGTGTCTAAAGGGCGACTTACCTTCAAAAACAACTGGTGGACAATCTTCAGCGTTAAGCAGTATTTTCCATATTCAAGCCGTACGTAGCTAACATACACTTAAGAACCTCGTCTTCCACACCCAACTTGAAGAAACACTGGTGCTTTTCAAATTAAAATCTTCTGAAAACAAGTTCTAGCAAAACATTACATTGTAGTTATCGTTAACAGACACACTTCTGAAAATCTTTAAACAGTATTGCATTTTGTGGATTAAAAGGTACATTTCTCAACCCTGTTCACATTGTTCAAATTAAATAAGAATGCAATGTTTCAATATAATTTCCCCATGAAGAGAGTTTATTCTCAATGGAGTTGTCTAACAAAGGCTAATTTTACAGTTTTGATTGTTTTTTCCCTAAGACATTAAGCACGCTAAAAACCACAACTGAGCAAAAAGGATTTTGCGAGTACCGTGACCATTTCTAAAACAGAATTAAAACTCCAGTAAATGGCTTGTTAATTAGCAATATTTTGCAACTGGCTTTACTAGAAAGCTTATATTAACTTGTTCTAAATGAGCATTCAAAAACCTCTGCAAAGTCTATACCACAAATACTGACTTTTGAAGTCAGTAGAAGTTCAAATACGGCAGCAAGATCTCTCTTGCTAAGAAGTTCCAAGGTACCTATAGTTTTAAACTTAGCTGAAGCATAAATATTGGTTTGCCTAAATTGATGGATGTGAAAGAAGGGAAATAATAAGAAACATCAGAATACTTAAATAATAAAAAGCCATTTATATGACGCCATTTATTGATACCACAACAGGGTATTTTCCCCATCACCTAAACGCAAGGTCTCCAAATACAATACAAGCAATTGAAAGAGAAAAGCCACATTCAGCCCAAAGTTCCTTTGATTCTAACACAACTCATGAAATAGCAGTAAAATACTTTGTATTGTCCAGACATGACATCATGTTTCTGCTTAAAAAAAAATAAAAAAAAAAAGGAAGAAAAAAAAAAACCAGACCCCCAGTCAGAATAATCGTATGACCTGTTGGTTTCACAAGCAGAAGGAGTAATTAAGCCTGACTTACGATAAAGTTTCATCATTCGTTACCTCCTTCATCTCTCTGACTCCACTGCGTTGGACAGACCACAGCAAGGTCCAGGCTGCCCTGTGGTGGTGGGGCCAGGCACAGGCTTCCACACAGATCCTGTCAGAGCATACGGAGGAGCAGATGAACCAGATGGATGTCAGGACTTCTCTGGTCACGTCCCCACGGAGACGAGGCTTCCACAGCTCTGTGTCCCTGTGGTCCAGCCAGTGGTGAGGCAGAGCATGGATTCCCATAGGTGTGCACTCACACATATACAAACAATACATATGTGACCAACCACACAGATTGCATGGTGAAAAGGGCCCATACTGCTACCCACAGCAACATAAACAGCTTTCACACAAGTATGGACAGCACAGACAGTCCCATCTTCTCTCTCCTCTCCATCTGATGCCTGGAGGGGTTCAAGGCCAGGCTGGATGGGGCTTTGAGCAACCTGGTCTGGTGGGAGGTGTCCCTGCCCAGGGCAGGGGGTGGGAACTGGATGATCTTTAAGGTCTCCTCCAACAATTCCATGATTCTATGACCGAAGTTTAACACACACATGTAACATAGGATTGTCCCACAGCTGTCCCCTAGATCCCGGCCTCCTCCAGTTGCTCACCTCTAGACACTCAGCTCTCTGGTTTGTGGTCGCACTCCAGAGGCTGGCACTCTAACCTCTCCTCCCACCGTTGGCTAGTTGGACTGAGATTTGATAGCCATCTTGCATACACACACACAAGCTACAGGCTCTCCAGGATCAGGCCTTGGATGCTCAGTCTAAGCATGGTTCCCAGAGCTTGGTGTCTCCACTTTTTGGCAGCCAGAGCCTTGGGTCCCTCAGATCACAGCATCTCTCTCCCATAGCCGGCACTCACACCTCTTGCCCCAGTCATCAGCTAGTCCAGCTTGGAGTTTGTTCTGTTCCCATGTGCAGGCTCAGGACAGAGAGTGTGTCCACACACAAAGTAATTGGAAATAGGAATTAAACGCAGAATGCACTGAGGTGACAAAGCCCAGGGCTCAGTCAGAAAAGTGTACCTATACTTCTTTACCCTCTTCTCCCTCTACTGTCCCACACTTGTTCCTGCCCAGTCTGCCTTGATCCCTTCCTTTCCCCGCTGTCATTCCTTCTCGACAGATCCCACTGTAAGTTCTACGCAGTCCCCAAACTCCCACTGCTGCCCTGGCATCTCCCAATGAGTCCCACCCATCAGTACCGCCTAGCTCTGCAGGGAGAGGACCTTGGCTGAGCCGTCTTGGTGGAGGTGGCACCAAGGAGAACAGGCCTATTGTTTTCCTCTGGTGATCGAAAGAAACCAGAGGTTGAGTTCTCTATCACCTTATAGAAGCTCCTCTGCCCTTCGCATCATTCCTCTGACCCTCACCAGGTGTTGTGGTTTCGGCCAAATTTATCAAAACCAGACCGACAGATGGCCCTTCCCTCCCCCTCCCCCCCCCAAAAGAGAAGAGAGAGGAAGAGAAAGAGATAAGCAGATTTATAGATTCATAGATTCATAGATTGGTCCAGGCCGGAAGGGACCTCCAAAGGTCATCTAGTCCGACCTCCCTGCAGTCAGCAGGGACACCCCCAACTAGACCAGGTTGCCCAGGGCCTCGTCGAGCTTCACCTTGAATATCTCAAGGGAAGGGGCCTCAACCACCTCCCTGGGCAACCTGTTCCAGTGTTCCACCACCCTCATGGTAAAGAACTTTTTCCTAATATCCAGTCTAAATCTCCCCTTGTCCAACTTAAAAACCATTGCCCCTCGTCCTGTCACTGCAGGCCTTTGGAAACAAACCCTCCCCAGCCTTCCTGTAGGCCCCCGTCAGGTACTGGAAGGCCGCTATGAGGTCTCCCCGGAGCCTCCTTTCTCCAAGCTGAACAACCCCAGCTCCCTCAGTCTGTCCTCATAGGAGAGGTGCTCCAACCCCCTGATCATTTTGGTGGCCCTCCTCTGGACCCGCTCCATCAGGTCCATGTCCTTTCTATATTGAGGGCTCCAGACCTGCACACAGTACTCCAGGTGAGGTCTCACCAGAGCAGAGTAAAGTGGCAGAATCCCCTCTCTGGATCTGCTGGCAACACATCTCTTGATGCAGCCCAGGATGGGATTGGCCTTCTGGGCTGCGAGAGCACATTGCCTGCTCATGTCCAGCTTCTCCTCCATCAGCACCCCCAAGTCCCTTTCCTCAGGGCTGCTTTCTAATACCTTATCCCCCAGGCTGTATTTATACTGAGGATTGTTTCTTCCCAGGTGCAGAATCCTGCACTTGCTTTTGTTGAACCTCATGAGGTTCAACTGGGCCCACCTCTCCAGCCTTTAGAAGTTTAAAATGAATGAAATTTAGAAGTTTAGAATGAACTAAACTACTTTAATGAAGAATTAATATTAAAATAAAAATAAAGAAGAAAATAATGAAATAGATACAATATATACAAAACCGTATCGAGCTCCCAGGATGACAGTCACGTCACCGGCAGGCACTAGGGAAGTCCCAGGCTGGACTCAGCGACAGATGGGAACTGGATTCCAGCTCCGGAGTCAGGAACACACGGATCGGGATCAAAGGCAGATGAACAGACAGACTCCTCTCTGGACGTCGGCCATCGCAGGAAGGGGCTGACCCTTTGATCCCTCAGCCTTTATACTGAGCGTGGGGCAGATGGGATGGAATACCCCAGTTGGTCAGGTTTGGGTCACCTCTCCTGTCCACTCCTCCCCACCGATGTGACCCCTCTACGTTTTTTCCATTTCCGACCCTCTAAGGGGGCAAATAAGGAAATTGGCTGCCCTTGGTTGTTACAGCAATAAGGATAAGCAAGGGCCTCCCTGCACACCATTCCTTGGCACGGAGCACAAACATTGGGCTTATCATTCTGAGAACAAGCAGTTTTCTCCACAATGTGCCGTTAATTTCAGAGAGTTAGAGGAGGCCTAGCTAGGATGTAAAGTTACAGAACAGAAAATTGGTTCGGTTTTACTTCAAACCGGGACACCAGGTCATTTCATTTTCTTAGCTTTAGTCAGATCACTGAGCACCGACCTTTCCTTCAAAGGGAGTAGTATTTCCAGTTTCCACTACGTAGCTACTCGTTTTCACAACACTAATAAAATTATCTTTGAGATTTTTATTTCACTTTTGAATTTGAAACCACCAGAGGAGGGGTTGAAGGTGTGATCACATATGCCGAACTTTCAAAGGAAATGAGGAACAAAATATTAGTGATCTCCCTTCTCTTCTGTCTTTACTACTTCGCTTTCTTCTTTACCTCTCATTAACTAATTCATTTCTCCCATTGTCAGTAAATCTAAGGGCAATAATTTTCTATCTAGTCAAGAAATTCCTCTCAGCCCCATACTATTTACCTTTATCACCATCAGCCTTTGCTGTTGGTATTTTCCATGTCCTCTCTCATTCTCTCCCGGTTTGTTACTTCAGTAATATATGTATAACACAAACTGCATTCTTCACCTTCCATCTAACTGAACACAAATCTAGAATTGTTGCCTGATTTTTATTTTTTTTTTTTGCAGTTCCACCCTAGATTTTTGTCAAGCTTAAACCTTGAAAATACACTGAAACTAGTCAAAATGTCTACTTGCCTTTGCAGGAGCAGTGTTTCATCCCATCATTCCTAATTTGTTTGCTGTTCTTGCAGAGCCGGGAAACTGGTTCTGGTTTTCTTCTTCCATTTTCCCCCCAGTGAAAATAGATTCTCGTCAGTTGTTACCTTGTGCTGGCGACATAAAAGGCAAACTGCCCTTGTCAAGCCCTTTATTCTCAAATTGCCAAATCCCTGCTGCAGAAATATATTTCAAAACAGATTATTCAGGAAAAGGAATTCTAAGTCAAGGAGGAGGCACACCGAAGAGATCTGAACCTTTTCAGGGGCAAATAGTGATCTTCCTACCCTGACTGCCCAAAATAATGAGGTCTTGAGAACACTAAATTCCAGCAGGACCAGTGAGAAGGAAAGTGTGGTCTGTAGACGTTTGAGATCCTCGAGGTCTTTGTCTCTGACACACACCTGCACCTTGTGCAATGGACTCCCCTTGAGTAAATGGATCAGCTGCCTCAGAGGTTCCCCTGCATCACTCAGCATCTTGGTCACAACCTGCACTGAAAAAATACAAACTCTATTTGCAGTGTCCTCAGTCACTTTTACAATAAATACTGTGTTAAAAATACAGGCAGATAGTACTTTTTCTAATATCTCATATAATTACATTTTCTAACATTTTTCCACAGTGCTATATATAAGATTCAAACCCAAGCCACATGCGGGTTGCTTTCAATTAAATATGAATAAATTAATATTACAAACAGCCAGTATGATTTTTCTGGAACTCAGATAGTTAAAATAATGTAAAAATTGGGTTTTTTCTAATGCACCGGTCTGTATTGTCTAATGATAAACTTCAGAAATGTTTGTTGCAATCATTGTTAATATAATCACAGTTACTCTGATCTCCACTGTAAACTTTATAATTACAGACTATGATTTTTTAAGTGCTTTGTGATTGCTGTTGGAAACAGTTAATAAATACAGTATTATTGAGCTACTATAGATATACGTGTTACTGAGATATCTTAAAATCAGAGTGAATAGTTCAGGAAAAAAAAACTTCAAATATAAAGACAGAGAAAAAGTGTGAAAAAGAACGCAGTGCCATTGATCTTTTAAGTCTGAAAGAACTTTAAAAGAAATCAAAATCTCTCCACTGGCGCTTTAAAAGCCCTTGACAAACTCTACAGATTTCTGACACAGACTAGCACTGTCTTTACCAAACTATTGAAGTATTAATTTTTACTGTTCATAAATGAGCAGTAAATGAGAACTCATCAAACTGTAGTTTAGAAAAACACTTAGACGATGGCAGGTCATTGTGACAAATTGGAAAATGATCTCAAAATAACTCCAACCAAAAAGATGATGCAATCATCACTAAAAAAGTTACAGTACTGGCATATCTTACTAAAAACATAAAAAAATAAGGACCTTTATAATGAATACATGCTGTCATTCACTACTCAACTCATTAACTTTGTCAAAAGCACTGTCCAGAATCATAGGGAAGTGTAGGTCAGGAAGGACCTTGAGCAACCTCCTGTTCTTACCTCCTGCTGAAAACAGGTCCCCAGAGCAGGTTATCAAGGGCCTTGTTAAACTGAGTCTGGAATATTTCAGATGAGGAATATTCCATCATTTTTCTGGGCAACCTACTCCAAATTCCGCTTGTTTCCAAGGTGAAGAATTTTCTTCTTATATCAGTCGGCATTTCCCTAGAAGTCACCTGTGCCCTTTGTCTCTTCCCCCATCACCATTCACTGTTATGAAAAGAGAACTTCTGTCTTCTCTATACTTAACCTTTGAGGTGTTGGAAAACTGAGTAGATTGCACTGAGTTTTCTCTTCTGCAGGTTGCAAAACACCCCAAATTTGTCAGCCTTTCTCTATACACCAAGTTCTCCAGAACACAACCACCTTGTTGGCCCACCCATGGAGCCTTCTCCAATTCTTCAATTTTTCTCTGGAACTGAAGGGAACCCAAACCAAACACAATTTTCCAGTTGCAGTCTAACGAGCAGCAAGTTGGGTGAAATAATCAAATCCGTTGCCTAGCCAAAATTCTGCTCGTGCAGCCAAGAACGTGTTTGCTTTCACTGCCGCAAGGACGCACATCAACCTTGCTGTCCATTGGAACCCTGTGAGGGACTCTTGCCCAGCCCTTCAGCCTACTGAGGTTTCCCTGAAGGGTGACTCCTCTGGGTGCATCTACCTTTCCCCCCAGTTTGACATCATCTGAAAACTTGGCAAGGGCACATTCAATACTTTCAATACTTTGTTCCATGTATTTTTTTTTAAATATTGTTATATTTTAGCACTTACTGAGTACAAATATAAGAAGGTCAATTTTGACTTAAGGAAGTACTTATAAATACTTTAAATAAAAAAATATATGTGGGCAAAAAAAATAAAAATCTACCGTTCAGTGTGGGTTCCCCACTTTGCCCCCTCTATATTCTGAAATTTGATTAACATATTCCTCTCCCAGTCAGTCATATTTTAAGCATGAACTAGGAAGGGGGATTAATACAATGTCAATATTCTCTCTGAAAATACTTCTCCTTCCTTAAGCAGGATTACAGTATCTCAGGATGAAAGTCACTTTCAATACTCTTCTGTTCCATTTCTCCAATTCCTTTTCCAAAAGGACTTATACCCTATGTTCACTTCCCAAAACAGCTCTCACTGACCTCTCCCCTAAGCCTTCCTTCCCACCCATTACCTGCAAAACCCTGTTGTTCCCTTGGGTTGTATTTGCTGAGTTTTGAGACTCTTGAATTCCCTGTATCACCTAGATTTCTCTGATGTTACCGTGCTTCTCTCTTCCATCGAGTTGAAGTTTAGGAACTGTCAATTTAGGAACTGTGAGAAGGGGAGTATCAATACAGTGTATGAGAACTGACATTAGAACATAATTTTGACAGAAGAGAATCCAAACCAAACAGAGAGAGATGGATGCGATGGGATGGCATGGCACGGCACTGATAGTCTCTCACTCAACCCACATGATGCTAAAATCTCTTTTAAAAAAGACTTTATCTTATTATTCCTTTTCTTATTTTATCTTTACAATATCTTATTTGTTCCTCCCTTTAGGTTTTTGGTAGTCCTTAATACCAATCTGATTGAGCTTGATAGTTCTCAGGTTAGTGAGATAGTTCTCAAGTTAGATAGTTACGGAAAACTAGGGCAAGCCAATTTTTTTGCAGATTTTTTTCTCATAGAAAAATCTAGCTTGGACATATTTGCAGTGGTTCATACACTGAATTGAAATACAGTGACTGGTTTCAGCAATAATTGTGGAAAGGTTCTGAAATCTGATAACCATTTATTTTGTTATAACATTTCAGGACAGATTTCAAGGAAGAACTGAAGTCTTTTATTTGGTCAGACATGAGGGAGGGATGATACTTTCTCCTTTTTAGTTCCACACCCATAAAAGTGCTTGCCTGTGCGGTAAATTTGGATGGAAACCTTCATTTTTTCCAGATGGGGGATTAGGAACCTTGTGTGATGGGAGATAGCAGAAAAATAACAGGTATTTTTCTTTTCCTCTGTGTACCATATTATGACACTTCATTCCAAGTGCTATACCTGTGCAGCCTCACGCCGTCCTGGCTGCTGCCCACCAAGAGGGACATCTGGGAGAAGTGAAGAAAGAGGAAAGAGAAATGCAGGAGTGACAAGGGGATTGCACCATCCCTGAGAGGACCTGGACACGGCCCAGCAGGAGAACCCTGGCAGTTCCAAAAGCCACGGGAAGCTTCTGGATTGGAAACCACTCTAGATGAAATAAACCCCAATCTGCAAAGAAACAGAGGGTAGGGTTTCACACGCATTTTGCATTTTCCTTGTTCAAACAATTATCTCTTTTTAGTTAATTAGTTTGGGAGGCAAAAAAAACCCCAAACCTAAGCCTGTTCTAAAACACCAGTATACTTATGATATCTTCTATGTATTTATTTTAAAGAAAAGGTGGAGCATTTCCACTTCAAGTTTCTGTTCACGTTGAGTCCCGTCTCATCTCCTTGCTCCCAACAACTGCTATAACCACTACAATGTATGCACAGAAGGGAAAGATACAATCACCTTCTTTTCTTCAGTTGTGTGAAGCTATCCCTTTTTTTTTTCCTGTCTTAAAAATGAATAAAATTGTATAACCTCACAGGAAAAGCAAGAGTTTCCCTTCCCAATGTGGTGGGTTGACCCCAGCCAGACCCCACAGAGCCCCTGGCTCACTCACACACACACACCCACACCCCGCACCCCAGCAGGGCAAGGGAGAGAATAAAAAGAGCAAAAGCTAGAAAACTTGTAGGTTGAGATTAAGACAGTTTAATAAGTGAATGAAAGAGGAAGCAGAAAACATAAAAATCATCACATCAAAGGCAATGACTCGTTACCTCCCATGAGTAGACTGATGGCCAACCGGTCTCCAAGCACTGGCTGCCTCTCCCAGACTCCTCTCTCCTCAGTTTTTATTATCATAGAATCATAGAATGGTTAGAGTTGGAAGGGACCTTAAAGGCCATCCAGTGCCACCCCCTACCCTGGGCAGGGACACCTCCCACCAGACCAGGTTGCTCAAAACCCCCTCCAACCTGGCCTGGAACCCCTCCAGGGATGGGGCAGCCACAGCTTTTCTGGGCAACCTGGGCCAGGCTCTCACCACCCTCACAGCAAAGAATTTCTTTCTAGTATCTAATCTAAACCTCCTGGCCGTGTCCCTTCCCAGCTTCTCACCCACCCCCAGTCTGGGGAGCCTGGGTGAGGAACACAGAAAGCCTTGATGCTGTGCAAGCACCACTCAGCCACAGCTAGAGCATCGGTGTGTAATTAGCACTGGTTTGGTCACCAATATAAACACAGCATCACACAGGCTACTGTGAAGATAATTAATGTCATCCCATCCAGACCCCGCACATTCCAGCAACAGTTGTTGTTTTTTTTTTTAATTTTCCAAGGCAAATCAAAATGTTTTCTTTATATTTTGATTCACCCATTGGTCAAGATACCCTTAAGATCTTACCTTCCATCCGTCTGATGCCTGCATCGTCATTTCACCTGTAACAGTGTAAATTAGGTGTAATTCAAGTAAATCAGTGAAGAATACTAGTTCTAAAAAACCCAGGCAATAATTTTGTCTGGTAAAGACTCAAAATTCATCGACATGCACAGAGTTTGGGCCTTTTTGCAATATATTAATTCTCTTGTAGTTATACTGTGTGGCGTTCTTCGTAAAATGGTATTTTTTCAGAACATGATACAATCTAACAAACTAAATAAGTATTCTGTAACTGATTATTCTGAATGTTTATGAAAAAGGAAGCCAAAAAGTTGCAATAATGAGAGCTTCATGGCTGAGTGTACACTTTTTATACAGAAACATGCAAAACATTATTACAAACTTTAAGAATCAATACATCTGTCAATAAACTGTCCTCATTTGTACAGCAACATATTAGGACATTGAAAAACACACATATTATAGAAAGCTCATATTAAAAAATTAAAATAATTATTCTTCTCTCCATAACTTTTCACTATTATGGAAAATTGGGGGTGGGGGGGAAACACGTATGCTGATGAAATTATGAGTAAGTTAGCCCAGAATAATAATTTTTTTCAGTTATGCTTCTGAAAAATAGTTTAATAAAAATGCATAACTGCATAACATTCCTTAACTGTAACTTCAGTGCCATTACCTATGGTCCTTTCGTTACAGAAGTCCTCTGGAACATTTTCGGACATAAATGTTGATAATCCATATCGTATTTATAATACAAGTCTTTCATAATAATCACAGAAATATGTTTTCATAGAATCATAGAATGGTTAGAGTTGGAAGGGACCTTAAAGATCACCCAGTTCCAACCCCCCTGCCCTGGGCAGGGACACCTCCACTAGAGCAGGTTGCTCAAAGCCCCATCCAGCCTGGCCTTGAACCCCTCCAGGGATGGGGCAGCCACAGCTTCTCGGGGCAACCTGTTCCAGTGCTTCACCACCCTCACAGTAAAGAATTTCCTCCTAATATCTAATCTAAATCTCCCCTTTTCCAATTTAAAACCATTACCCCTTGTCCTGGCACTACATCTCCTGACAAAGAGTCCCTCTCCGGCTCTCCTGTAGGCTTCCTTCAGATATTGGAAGGCTGCTATGAGGTCTTCCCGGAGTCTTCTCTTCTCCAGGCTGAACAACCCCAGCTCTCTCAGCCTGTCTTCACAGGGGAGGTGCTCTGTCCCTCTGATCATCTTCGTGGCCCTCCGCTGGACCCATTCCAACAGGGCCATGTCCTTCCTGTGTTGTTTGTTTTAGCCAAACTAGTCCTTCACTCATTATAACTGCAAATAAATCAAAGCAAATCACTGCTCCTAATGATCATATAGGAAAAATTACAACTCTAAACGTAAAAGAACTAAAAAACTGAGAAAATATCCTTGCTTTTCTATAGCAAAATGAAAAAAAATGAGCGAAGTTGGGAAAGCAGGAGAATGTTTTTAAGCATTCTAAGGGAATCCATCTTCATCTCCCAGTGGAAGACACTGGGCAGGAACACAGGGAAAATCCTGAGGTCTGAGTTAAATAACTATTGGGTACAGAACCTGGGTATTATAACAGAATTCTGGATAGATTTAAATGTAGTTCCTGATCATAGGGCAGCGTTATTACTTATCTACTGCAAAACTGGAGAAAAGTTACTTCAATATATGTTTTTGTTTAGCCTTATACCAGTAGTAGTTGGATCATGGGGCTTTGAGCAACATGCTCTAGTGGAGGTGTCCCTGCCCAGGGCAGGGGGGTTGGAACTGGATTAACTTTAAGGTCCTTTCCAACTCTAACCATTCTATGATTCTATGATAAAATACTTAGACAATGTTTTTTTTCCAAACTCCTATTTTAGGTCACACGATATATTGTACCTTGTCCAACGCTTCCTATTTTTTCTTCAAAGTATGGGTTTTATCATTTCTGCTATTAAGTTACTTAAAGCTGCTAAATCCCCTTTCAGTAACTCATTGCTGTTTACTTCTTTTCTCACCCTACTGTCTTGCAATTGCAATTTTTTACTTACCTAATTAGGTTTTTCTGGTCTGATATGTTGCACTTCAGCAGTACCTCTCACAGGACCTAAACCTGCTCTTCGTTGTACTTGTGGATCAGCCTTCGAGCCACTGGCCACTTACCCATTGATGGACCAGCTGTGAACAGGTCTCAGCAACTGTCACTCCTGAATTCTCCTCTAAATATTAAAGATATCTGAATTTCTGCGTCAATTTTATTGGAATTCAGTTTCAGCCATGAAAGTAATTTATTATTTCATCCTCTAGTTCCAATGGTTGCAAGGCCGAAGTGACTTGGTATCCTCTGGACAATTGTGTCTTTGTTTTCTGGTTTCCATTAAGACTTCAAAGGCCCTGGACATCTCCAGGTAGACATTGTCAAGCTGGAGAGAAAACATGATGGTTTGCTGTCAGAGAAGCCTGCCAGGATGCCAACCATGGCAGAGGCGTCACTGAAGGCTGCCAGTGTTACTGGGACTGGCCGAGCGGTGATTTGGAGCTGTGGATTCAGTTCCACCGAGACAGGACGTTCAAAGTACACATTTCCTAGAGCTGTCCCATGGTTCTGCTCTTCTGAGAAGATTTCAGGATCCGTTTCCAGGTAACATTCACTACAAAGGAAACGTACTGCTAAGAGTAACACACAGTGTGAATATACCTGTGAAGAGGCCGCACTTGACAGAGAAGGATACTCTTCAGTTATTACAGCTCTTCAATTGTGTTGCTTATTTATAAATTCACTACCCACATTTCTCTCCCTCTCCTTTTCAAAATCTAGCTCTTAGATACTTCTGAATTGCTAGGAAAAAAAATTGTGTGTTACTCATTAATTTTTATTATTTTATATAGTTTGAAAGATTAGACAGAAGCACTGGGTATTCCCAACACGATAAGCCTGCAGTGCACATTCAGAGTGTGAATTACATGGATGGACAGGTACTCAAAGGATGCTACTCACATAAAACCATGATCTAAGATATCATTCAACAGTTAGTCAATGGAAAAACCCCAGCAGTGAAATGCAGATTTAGAGTTCCAGCGATGGTGTGAAATCTTGTTCAGCTATTCAGAAAGCAGAAGTATTTCTGTCTTCCTCAGCTGGTTTCCTGCTGGAGAAGCTCAGGGTAACACTTGCAGTATGTCTGAGGGCAAAGCTCACAGGCTAACTGCTCACTTCTTCTCTCAGGAGAGATCATCTGTACCCATTAGGGCTAACGTCCAACTACATCTGCACTGTCTCATTTAGAAAAATGCTGGGAAAACACTCTACATTAAATAAAAAAAAGGGAAGTGTAAAGAAAACAGTCATAGGGAAATAGAGAGTTTGCTGTGTAGAAGTGCATGAACTGGTGCCGTGGGCACCTCCTGTTAGAGATGAAGCCGCTGTGCCAAAGGGAGGTCGGAAGGAGAGTGTGGAATCATAGAATGGTTTGGGTTGGAAGGGACCTTAAAGGCCATCCAGTGCCACCCCCTGCCCTGGGCAGGGACACCTCCCACCAGACCAGGTTGCTCAAAGCCCCCTCCAACCTGGCCTTGAACCCCTCCAGGGATGGGGCAGCCACAGCTTCTCTGGGCAACCAGGGTCTCACCACTCTCACAGCAAAGAATTTCTTCCTGAGATCTCATCTCAATCTCCCTTCTTTCAGTTTAAAACTGTTTCCTCTCATCCTATCACTCCCCTCCCTGATCAAGAGTCCCTCCCCAGATTTCCTTTTTTTCCTTTTCCTTTTTTTTTTGTTTTGTTTTGTTTTGTTTTTTGGTTTTTTTTTGTTGGTTGGACTCGATGATCTCAAAGGTCCCATCCAACCAAAAATATTCTGTGATTCTGTGATTCCTGGAGCCCCTTTAGGGACTGGAAGGGGCTCTAAGGTCTCCCTGGAGCCTTGTCTTCTCCAGGCTGAACAACCCCAACTCTCTCAGCCTGTCTTGTTGCAATTATTAGTAGAATTAATGCATCGGCAGCAATCAAAAGCCAATCAGGATTAAGACAGGCTCCATCCAAGGCAGCAAACTGAGTGGGCCAGGAGCTACTCTCTGTCAGTGAGGCCAATACCAGGGACCAGCCAGCATCCCTGATGAGAAACACATACTGGAACACTACTGGAGATGAGCCTGCGCCTCTCCACACTCCCGAGCCATTCCCAAGAGTTATCTGGGGGAGCACAGGTGCCATGAGAATCCCTGCCACCAGCACACCCCCCCACTGGTACATGATAAATAAAGGTGCAGCCTCTTATGCAGGATAATAAAAAATCACCAAAATAGGGATGATTCCTGGCCTAATTAATCTGTAATCCAATTTGAAGTTAATTGCAAGCGAATGTGATAAATAGGAAGAAGAGAGGACTGAACACTGTAATTAAAATATGACAACATGAATATGCAAGCTGTAAAACCTGATGGTCTCACACTGTGCAGGGGTCTGGATTCTTGGCAGGGAGACAAGGAGGGGAGGAAAGGGTCACTCATCAGCTTTCTTCCACTGATGCAGAATTTAGCAAATCACTGACCAGTCAATTTATTTTAAGATCACCATAAGGTGGACTAACTGGAACAAGCTTAAGGCAAACATAAATCCAGGAAGAATAGAGCAGGATTGCAATAGAAGGACGTATAAAGACAGCCAATGAAGGAGTAGACAAATAAATTGCTATTTCACTCTGACATCACTTGGGGAAAAAAGGAGGAATTTGAAATATGTGACATAGAAAGTGACATAGCAAGTGACAAGTGGTAGAAACGAGAAAAACAAAACCCATGAAGGTTAAGGAAAAAAAATAATTCATGAGACATAAAGTGAGAAGAATAAAAATTGGCACGGTCCAAATGATGGAACGAGGAAAAGATCTCACTACTTTAGTTTGAGACATTTGCTCAGAGAGAGAATGGGAGTAAAGGAGAAAAGGAGGGAGATGAGAGTCACAAGTGTTTGGAGAGATTCCTCGGGTGACTGGGAAAAGAAGCTAAGGAAGGAAACAGTGAGGATAGCTTAAGGCTGTGAGTGGGTGGGTAAGAGTTTGCCAGAGGAGAGAAAGAAGATGACTAAGGTGAATGAACTGCTGCAGATTGATGCAAAGAGAAAAGGGAAAGAAAGAGAGCGTGGCAGAGAAGTGTCATTTCTGACCACCCTGTGCATGAAGGATCCACAGATAAGACCTCCTGCAGAAACAGATCCAAGCGGTAGATATGAGGCTTAAAAAATGAGCCAGATAATTACAAATGGCAATGAGAAATAGGAGAGAGAAAAATAGGCAGAGGCCCGGGCAAATGTTAACAGAGGGAGGATAAAAGGAGAGACGTGAGCTAAGAGGGGAAGATCTGAAGTACAAGAAGTGAATATAAATTAACTGGATGGAGAATGCGGACAATAAGAGCCAAAGAGGTCTCAGGCAGGTGGCAGAACTTATAAGCCATTTACCAATAACACAATAAATGAATCAGTGAACAACAAAACAGTTATGGAAATTATTATATAGAAGAATAACAAGTGTCCCGTATTAATGGTGACAGAGACTTGCTGTGGTCATCAGTGACAGCCAAACAGCTGGAGAGCCGCTGAGCGCCAGATGTTGGGGCTGTCGCCATGCTCTGACTGCAGGGGAGTCAACTTACCACGATGGGGTGTGTGTTCCCTGGGTGACCAGCCCATGCCAAAGGCTTACGGGCCACATCTGAGGGAAAAGCGGGGGCTGCTTGTGCAGTCATCTCCAACACGGACCGGGAAACCCCTGGGAAATATCCTGGGAAATATTTTAATAAGGTGATCGCTGAATTACAAGGGGCAGGATTAACCAAAAATCCTCAAATGATCGCTATGGCAGAAAGTAGCTGAGTATCACAGGCAAGCATAAAGGTGAAAAACTCAAATCAAAGAATTGTTACCATTTTAAAAGATCAAAATTCATCTTTAAAAAAATACATTTACATATTATAAGCTATGACATACAAATTTCTTAACTTTTTACAAGCTTAAAGAGAACTACACGAATAAGACAGCAGCCTGGTCCCCGGGGATGGTAAGACTGTACAAATCCTTCCATTTGGGGTACTGCTTTTGAAAAAAATGCAGATTTTACTTTAACTTTGGTCACAGAGATGTACCTTGGACAACTGGAATGTGTAGAGCAGGTACATTGCCCCCAGAAATTTAGACTTAAGAATGAGCTAGGGAAAACTTTGTTCAGGGACTCAAACATGAGTAGTTGGGGTCTTTTTCCCTAGGTGTACATGATGTTTTATTTTCCTTGGTATATTAATAAACAACCTTATCTGTAGGATGTTTTATTATTTTATATTTGAAATAAATCTCTTTTAAAACAGACTCACAGAAGATCCATCAGCCTGATGTAACAGTCCTACTATTACATGCCAACATATTTAAGCTTCTTACTTTTCTCCAAAATTTGCAGAAGTATTACTAATTAACAGCTACATTTTTTTCCTATCTCTGGTTCTTAACTGCATGATTTTTCCAAAGCACATCTACAGCAAAAGTGAATTTATAACTAAATACTAATTGACTCTGCAGTTCTGCATAATAAAAGTCCCTACATTAGACAAATTCACATTTTCTTTTGAACAAAATTTGTAAATATATTACTGAGATTATTTAACACTCTTCATAAATCATTACCATGTAACACATGTAAGACTGTAAAAACTTCTTTTTCAAATGGACCTAAACTAAACTCCTAGCCAATGTACTTTCTTTGAAAGAAAATATCTAACTCAGTTTTTAATAAAATTACCAGATTTTTGTGGAGATTTTACTTGCATTTCTCAATAATATTCTTTTAAACAAATAATTTGATTCGATAATTTCTAAAACTGTTATGACTAAAATTTGGAGATAACTAATATTGGGGAGATGATTAATCAATACTTATAATAACTTATAACAGCAGTTTCAAAGACAAATACTGTATAGGTTAATCCAACAGGAGGCAAAAATTAAAGATTTAGATGAATAAACAACTTTCACTGGATCATTTTTCAAATAATTCAAGAGCAGAGGAACAGAAAATTTCCAAATAACTTACTAATTTAAAAGCCTGCTACAAAACATAAAAGTAAACTACTTTTCTAAGTAGTCTCAGTCAATAGTAGAACTAATTGAAAACCTATAAATTTAGTGCAGTGCAGCAGGTAGTCTCTATCCTGCTCTGCCTATACATCAATAGGTCATTCTCAGTTAATTAAGTGAAGGCATAATCAGCTTAATTTATGTAGTTCAGAGCAGTTAATGATATCTTAGTACAGTACCCGAACGTTTGGCCTGCCCATGCAACTGGCTGGATTTACCCAGCTCATCCCGGAGCTCTTCAGCTTCGGCTCCCCGTGTTTTATCTCCCGCTTCCTTTTACACAGCTGGGTCTGGAGCTGCGACGTCTGATTCCTTGGGGCTGGGGCTGAAATAAAACCAGGACAAATTAAACAGGTTAACAAAGCAGTATGATAGGATTGCAGTCTGCGACAGTATTTCACGCAGGAAAATCATAAAAGGAGGTGCCAGTTTCAAATTAACTACTTGTATCATTAAAGAATGCAATATTTTTAAATAGTGTAGTAACAACACACGAAGGAATAATAATAGACAAAGAGACAGGATTGAAAAGCGTATTATTTTCCCCATAAATTATATAGTTAAAAAATGGCCATAAAAAGATGGAATTTTGCAGAACAGACAACACACAGTGCGGTACCTCAATAAGAAGCTCATCCTTTTTCCGTGGCAGAGAAAGCGTTTCCCTCTGCCGTCCCCGTCGCTCGTCTTCTCTTTTCTGAAGCTGGAAGTTTACACACAAAGACAAACCACAATGTCAACCAATTGGACCTCACTTAAGGAACCCAGGAGATCGATTCTTAAAGCAAAGGATGAACAGGACCCCATTTCTGAAGTACGTTGCTCAAACTGCTCTTTCATTAAAAGATGCTCTCTCTTATTGATTTTGGCTTAAGTAATGAGAAAGCTTATCCAAAAATCTTTAGCATTTGGGCTCAAGTTAAGGAAATCAATAGAGTCATTTCCCATTTGAACTGCATATGTGAGTTTTATGTACGAGAGACAAGACAAAGCCCAAATCGGATAAATCGATAGCATTGTCAATAGAACATGAAGCTGACAAATGGCATTTTTAAGCAATTAAAGAGAGCTGTAAACATACAGAAGCTAATCAATTACAGTGCTCTGCTATTAACAGTTTTTAATTTATACAAACAATATTAGGAATCCCAGGGAATGGAGATAACAAAACATGTTTCTTGCTGTTGTTTAGGGATTATGACAGTAAAGCTTTTCCTGTCTCCATATGTAAATCTTCCCATGCTCACGGGAAGAAAAGGAAATAGTTAATTAATCATTGAATTCCTATAGTATTATGTCTCCACGTGTAATAAACACAGTGGTCACAATCCCTGGCTGCATTTTTTCACCCAATCGGGAGAACAAGGACAACTGAAGTGGGCGAGTATCCAGCAGTACAAGGCACAATCATAGAGATGTTGATTACCATGGGTGTCTCAAGGCCACCTCCTTGAACATCTCACTCAGAGTAGGACCACAACTGGTACTAGACTGGGTCAGCACTGGCTTTGTCCAGACGAGTTTCAAAAAACCCCAAGGATTGAGATTCCACGATCCAGCTTCATAAACTGCTCCAGTGCTGCATCGCCCTCCTGGGGAAGCACTTTTTCTAACATCCACGCTGAAGCTGAAACTTGTGGCTTTTACCTTTTATTACACCAAATGCCATTACTCAGAAGAGTTAGGTCCACCATCCTGGTGGTTTACCTCTAAAGTTCACTGACTGCTATTAAAGGTCTCCTCAGCCTTTCTCTCAGCAGGCTAAGACACCTCTTATTGGAGATCATGTGTTCCAGGTCTCTAACCATGATATACTCTTGATAATTTTTTGGACCCTTTCCAGTTTTCCACCATCCTCCTTGAACTGTAAGACCGATATGAACAAAATACTCTGGTTACAGCCCCCTCAGCTGAAGTATAAAGGAACAATCACTTACTTTGATATATTCTCCACCCTCCTTCCTACGTAGCCCTATTTGTGATGACAGCGTTCTGTTTATACCCAGCTCACAACACGCTGTAACCTCTCTTTTTGGCAGAGCTGCTGCCAAGCCAGTTGGTTCCCAGGCTGTACTGAGGCACTTGGTTATTGCACTTCTCCTTCTGAACTTCATTACGTTTCTGTTGGTTCAGCCCCTAAATTTCTCGACGTTTTTCTGTCCAGCATATTGCATAACCTTCCCTTCCCAATTTACCCTCATGTGTAAATTTGCTGAGGGCCCATTCTATCTCGATATCCCAATCATTGATGAAAATAACTGCATGAGAAAGGCTGCAGTATTGACTGGTTTTCATCTAGAAGCTGAGCCACTAATTACTACCCTCTGAGTCCAAATGCCTGCTTATTTTTCAATCCATCAACGAACCCATTCATCCAACACATTCGTCTCAGCTTATAAATAAAAATACAGTTGAAGAGAATGTTAAAAGTCTTGCTAAAGTTGAGTTATATTACATTACAGGCTCTCTCTGACCCACCTAACCAATCGTTCCAACACAGAGGGCAATCAGATTAGTCAATTATGGTGCCCATTCTGACTGCTCAGGTGCAACAAGTGCATGTGCATAACTCAAGGTGTGCAACCCTTCCTCATAAGGTAATCCTCAAAATCCAAAGGCACATCTTATACTTGAAGATAACTCAGCCCAAATATATGAAGCCTCACCAGCAATGAGAGTAGTGTTTAGAGAAATGAGAGCTCTTGAAATGGCCACACATACACGGAGCTTGCACTTACACTGTGTTACTTAAGACAGCCTTCTTTTCCCCTTCCGACATAGGATACATTCATATTCTAGATATTCAATTACTTATGCCCAGCACGGAGACAGATAAGGTATATATTCCTGTTCATCTAAACAAATGTACATCTAGAAACATCAAAGAGCTTTGAAAGAGAAAAGCAGCCAGAAAACTTGTACTTTTTGATGCCAAATCTCAAAGATTATCCTTTACAGGTATGTAACTTCTCTTTCTTCTATTGATTGTCCGAATGTACAGTCACACTTTAGATAACTCCAAGAAAATGCCTTATCACCTACGTAGCAGAGCAGTGTTAGAGCACTGAAAGGAATCAGCAAATGTAGAAGCATATTGGCCCTCAGGAACCAAAACCAACATTGCATTTGGTGATGATATGAGAGAAAACGAAATTTCCCCAATGGTTCCAGTAATATTGCTTGACCTCTGGTGGATTATGCTCCGATTTTATGAGGGGGATCCATTTCAGCAGTTCCATAGCAAAACTCAGTTCATGCCACTATCCATTTGGACAGCCATTGAGCAGAAATCTGGAAAATGAACAGCATAGGTAATTTCCTGATGCCTATGGGCTTGTGAATATCAACAATGTTCTTAACTCTGAGCATATGAAAGGTAAATGCTTGTTTCAGAGGTGTCAAGTTCAGGAAGGAAAATGGGAAGCTTAATTCAACTGTTAGAGACAAAAGGAGAGAAATTTTTGGCTACATTAGAAGAGAGATTCTCCCTCTGAAAAACAGCTGCAAGGGTCGTCCTTCATGTACTGGAATTTGTCCTCTTAGAGCCTGTAATGGCAAGAAGGCAGCAGCTCTCATAGCTACAGGAAGAAATAAACAGGCACTTAATATTTCAAAGGGAGACATTGAATGTTAGACTTGATGATCTGAAAGGTCCCTTCCAACTCAGATAATTCTATGATTCTACGACATTAATATACATAGTTCTAATTTTAAATCCCACTGGACCATAGGGTCTCAAAAAGCAGATGATTTTAAAATACTCCTCAAGAAATGTCTGAACTGCAGGATGAGAGAAAAGCAGAAGCCTGATCAATAGAAAAGTGATAGATTAAAACAGGCCTTGAGTGGACCTTAAAAGAGTTGAGTAACAATGGACTCTTACCAGTTTAGGCAGATGACTCAAAATTGTGGTAACCTAAAGAGAAGAACAAAGACAGAAGAGCACACAAAGCTGCGAACACATCTACAAGAAACTTGTTTCTGTTCTTGTTAGCACAGAAGACTACATTCTCATCTATCCTGTGCAGGAGATGCATCTTCTAATTGCAGTTGTTGGCCAAGAGGTCAATTGAGCAACTGGGCTTGGTAGAATGGAAAGTTTCTACAAGCAAAAAAGCTCTAATGACTATTTACACTCCAGTCACTTCACCAAATTCCATGATCTGTAAGGACATATAGCTTGACTACGAACATTAAGCTTCACACCTAGATGCCTGAAAAGAACTTTAGCCCTCTACAGAGGTGTGAGTGCGGGGAGTGAGCATTACACTCTTAATCTCTTTATTGACCACTGGTTTGGGTAGGCATCAAGGGACGTCTTCATATGCCAGTGTTTGAGGGTAATTATTATTAATGTCTTGTTGAAAACTGACAGCATAAAAGAAAGACCAAAATGAAATACATTGAAATGATGATACCTGCTGAGAACAACTGAATATATTAAAAAAGGTATTTTGGAGACAAAGAGCTATAAAATAGTTTTGAATATTTCATAGGGGTTTTTTTTCTGTATTCTTTATTGTTTCACTTTCCTCTTTCCTGTTTTTGTATTTTTTATATTTTATTTTTTTTTATTCTGTATTAGTTTTTAGTCTCAATGGAAAGAATTTTAGTTAGTTTTTACATCTTGACCATGAGCTGGAACATACAAAGTTTTAGATTTCTTATACCCAAAATGATTTGCTAAATTCCTTCTCCTCTGATGTCAAAATACAGTCCCTGAAGGAGACTCTTATGAGTTGTATAGATTTAAATACTCCAAAGGTTTAGAAATATGGAAACCACCAGTGGCCTCCGGCACTAATAGAAGTAAGGTATATAATGCAGTCTCCTTTCTTACAGAAACCAGAATGATATCTACAGCGGCCTGACATCCTGAATGTACCATCAATGGGTAATGCAAAAATTAAAGCAGTTTTCTGATTTTTAGTGATGGGCTGGAAAATTAAAATCAATAGTTAAAGCTACAGCAGAGAAAACAACTGCAAATGACAAAAGAATTTGGGCTGCTCCTGAATTTTCTTGCCCTAAGAGCAGAGCAGACCTTCTGCCACCTCACGTATGAAAACACCATGGTCTTAGCCGAGTACAAAAACATTTTATTGGCTTGGTTTCAAATTTACTCTCTCTTTACACCCATTTCTCTAGCCTAAAATGAGTTTAAGATGCCTGTGTTTCATGCTGGTCTCTATAAGCTGGAAAAATATCAAGAACTGAACTGATATTATATCTTATACAATCAAGAAGGAAACAGCACAGCTTGGGGTTTGCCTACTTACTGAAGGCTTATGACCTTCTTACACATGACAGTGAACAAAGCAGGCAAAACTAAGCCCTAAAGAGAAGTACATAAAATGCATTGCCCGTCTGTTCATCATGATATTATGGGATTCCTCTAAAAAAAGAAAAATCTGAAATAATTTGGCTTAGCTTTTTTTCCCCATCAGAACCTAAAAATATGATTCACCAGTACGTAACAACCCACGCATGACACTGACTTTTTCTGTTTTTCTAACAGCTCTAAAATACGACAAACTTCAAGGCGATCAGCCATCCATGCAATGCCCACTGCACGCACGACACAACCACATTGAAAGACCGACTGAAAAGTTATGAGGTATTTGTGAAAGTTTCCTTTCTCACTACACTTTCATAAGATGCTGTACAAGACCAGACAATGGTAAGTGACATTACTAATGCCAAGAAATATTGATATTTTTAAAATGAATAACTGCCATCAGCTTCCAGTTTTTCAGGGAGGCTGTTTTCTTGACCCAATGAATGTCTTCCTTCAATCTGTCTTTACCTCCTTACCAGCTGTTTCCTACTATCTCAGAACAACAGCCAGTCTCTGACGGGTGTAGTTCACCACCCCAGTCAGCACAGTTAAATGCCTTCAGTCTTCTCGGGACAGAAAACAAGAAGGAAATGGAGTTTACAGAAAACAGAACAAAACAAGGAGTTTACGCAGGTAACCATGTAGATACACCTCATTACAAACCCAGCCAGCTCCAGGGGGAAACGCTGGTCCTCCCAAGGCAGAGACGCAGAACTCACTGCTGTCACAGCCTGGGTTTCTTGAGCACGTGATTAATCCTTTCCTACCTTTCTTCCTTATCAATACATTCCTGGTGATTTCCCTAGATGAGAGGCCCCTTGTGTAACAGTGCCCAGGAACTCCTGGAAAGCACTCAGACAAAATAAGAAACTTATAGTCTGCTTTTTTGAAACTTTAGTGCACTTCTGAGTCCTCACATTAAGATTTCTGTAATGGTAAAATTTCACAGAAGTTCACATCAATATGGAATTTTCTATTCCTTTTTTTTTTTCCTATTCTATGGTCTACAGAATATGAAAGATGAAGTGTGATTAAGCTTATTAGAAGACTTCTTGAAGACAAACAGATAAAGACAGGAATTCCTGCTCCATTTGAAATTACCAAAAGTCTCAGAGAAACCCTGAATTTAGTTTTTCGTTTGTATCTCAGAAGCTGACAAAAGACTTTTTCTGATTTCTTTAGGCTTCCTGGTTGCCTTGTTTAAAACAGGAAAAAAAAAAAAAAAAACAACCAACCTGTTACATTGTATATTTCACAATATAAGTTAATTGGCTCAGAAAAACTCCCAAGCATTCTCCCAAACACCCTGCCAGTGTAAGTGTGACGCTGTGACTGTTGGCGAAGGGAGAGCTCTGGGGACTGGGAGCCAAATACTTAACACACTGCTGTTAAATGAAGCAGTTGTGCTTGAGAAACCCCCGTCTGAATGCAATTCATTTCACAGCATCATCTGGGGACAAAGTATAGTTTACGATATAAACTGCAACGGCATCTTCTGGTAATGCAGAAATATCCCTCGGTTGACTTGAAGAAAGAAACGAAGCTGAAAGCGGGACCAGTAGAGAACAACTGGTCGTTCTGGTTTGGGTAGGAGCCATCTGAGAAAGGTTCCAGGGGCTGAAGGTCACTCTGCACCTGGGAAAGTCACTGCTGGTGACGGCATGACGGGGTGAGGACACAACGCCAGCAACGTCTCTCAAATGAACTTTTTCTAAGGAAGGAATGTGGATTCAGAAGATGACCAGCTAATCCACAGTGCAGCGCTGCCAAATTATGGACGGGCACCTGCAGTTTTCCAGGGAAGAGAATTCAAAATGAGAAACTCCATCTGGACCATTCTTTTTTTAAAAAAAAAAAAATAAAGTGCCTTCCTCATAATGACAATAACAGTGACATTCACAATTAAAGACCCTTATGATAAGTATCAGACATTGTTATAGAACAACCTCTCTGCTCTGCCCTGGTGAGGGCCCATCTGGAGCACTTGGACCAGTTCTGAGCTCCCCAGTTCAAGAAGGACAGGGAACTGCTGCAGAGGGTACAGCAGAGGGCTACAAAGATGATGAGGGGCCTGGAGCATCTCTCTTAGGAGGAAAGGCTGAGGGACTTGGGTCTGTTTGGTCTGGAGAAGAGAAGACTGAGGGGGGATCTGATCAACGCCTGTAAATACTTCAAGGGTGGGTGTCACGAGGATGGGGCCAGTCTTTTTCAGTGGTGCCAAGGGACAGGACAAGAGGAAATGGTCACAAACTGGAACATGGGAAGTTCCATCTCAACATGAGGAGGAACTTCTTTCCTTTGAGGATGGCAGAGTCCTGGAAGAGGCTGCCCAGAGAGGTGGTGGAGTCTCCTTCTCTGGAGACATTCAAACCCCGCCTGGACATGTTCCTGTGGGACCTGCTCTGGTGACCCTGCTCTGGCAGGGGGGATGATCTCCAGAGGTCCCTTCCAACCCCCCACCGTTCTGTGATTCTGTAACACAACATCTACCTGCTATATATACGTTATATAGTACATACACATTTATCCAAAAATACTTACTCGGAAGTCTTTGCCACATCTGTGGAAGCTGTATGAAGTGTTCCCGTTAGATGAACGAGCAGTGCCAATTCAGCAGATCTGCAGTAAAAAACCTGCAATCAGAGAAAAACCCATAGATCACAAAAAGCCAGAAGGATTATGAGAGAGAAAATGCCTTTAGGAAACTAACGCTTCCCAAAAGTTTTACTTAGTAGCATATGGAAACATGTTGAATATTTGAGGGTATTACTATATTCAAGTTTCACCTTCCCCTATATATAGGTGATGACGTCTTTAAATATATTACTAATAAATGGCTGCAACCAGCTTCTTTCCACGTTCAGCGTTGCACATGAACCCCAGAGCCTCGGGAGATCGGCCGTTCCTGCAGCACCTGGAACAGGCTCCAAGTGATCCTCAAAGATCCTTTCTCTTCCCATCTGCAAGAGTATGAATTCTAATTATACGGCTGTAAGGAGGAGGAGTAAGGATTTATCTCCAGTTTAAAGTACTATTTTTGTTCAGTGATGTTTTCACATGTGTCGCTTGCTTTGATACTCTCTCCTGCTGAACAGAGGTTACTGCCTGTCGCCGCGTGTTGTTTCTTTCCCGCCGACATATAGAGTTTGTATGCACTTAAGTATTAAATGTAATTACATTATCAAAAAGAGTCTTACTGAGAAAAATCCCTCCGCATTTAGATAGTAATTTACATGCTGCTTATAACCCTACTACCTGGATGCTACTTACAGTTTCAAAGTATTAATTGGATGAAAGCAATCCACAAAAAGACATTTTGTCAGATAAAAAACCCCACAGCTTCCACCAGTAAATACATTGACAGTCAAACTGTGAATTAAACAACAAGAAATCCTGAAAACTAAACTCAAGTCTTTTCAGAATCTTTAAAGGGAAGCCAAATCTTAGAAACGGTAGAAAAGGAAGATAAGTTCCAAAAAAGGCAGCCGTTCCAGAGAAATACATCCTGAATTCCTTTATAGAACAGGAGACCAATGTGTATTTTAACAGCCTCACAAATATTTAAGGGTTGAGAATATCTTTTATAAAAACAGATATAGTTTTGAATATTATCAGTTGTATTTTGGATTGTTCCCAAATGCCAAAAGAAAGTCTGTAGGTAATAATCTGTAACGCACCATCTGCCGCCATCCATCTTTGGTGCGAAGTGAGTATCCCCTTCCAACACGGGAGGCTGCACCTCCGTATATTCTCCTGAGTGATTCAGTGGCCAAAAAAAATATATCACTTAGATATTATCTACTTAGTATCACCCCCTTTTCAGTTTAATACAGACACCTGCATTGCCTACTTCGACAACTGCTGTATAAAGAGGAAAACAAGAGTCCTCGGTGACTCTTCCAGCATCATAGCTGAGATGACCTCTGGTACTTTTGTATAATTTAAAGTGAAGGAGACTGGAATGAAAATTTAAAATCTCACTAACAAAGTATACTAAAATTTTATTGTTAATTTAATACATATAAATATATTCTGCCATACTGGGTTCTTCAGTTGACACCTGAATCAAACGCAGCATGAATTCAATTCATGTTTTACTGCTCTGGTCTGCAATGATTAGAAAATATTTTTTTTTCTTAATTTTGTGTCAATTAGATGGACTATTTAAATATCTTGGGAAGGTACAGTTCCAAGAAACAAAGACAGGAGAAAAGCCCTGCTACATATTAAATGAAGAAATGAGAATATCTTCAGATTTCCAGGACCCACTTAGAAGCCCAACGTAGCCCGTGTAAAGGTCTAATACCTTCATTAAGCAAAGGAGCCTGAAAACTTAGACAAAAATTAAATAACCTGATGTTCTAGAACATTAACACATGGGTTAACTTTCTGCAGGTTCACTATGGCTGCTTTATTGTGCTCATTTTCTCTAGTGAATTTTTAATTTTCTCTTTAAAAAACTATTACAAATTTCTCTTTGATTCAATCTTGGGTAAACAGCAGATGTAACCTGTGCATTTATGACCATGGAGAGATTTCCACATTCTACACATTCATTCCCATTGTAGTTGTGACATAACACTAATGTTAGTAATACTATTATATTATACTATACTATTAATAATACTATAATAATACTATAATAATATTATTATTAATATTAGCTATTACAATAATACTAATCTAGCCTATGTTTTTCTGATCATGAAACGTGACTCCACTCATTTTATCATAGAACTGTTAGAGTTGGAAGAGACCTTAAAGATCATCTAGTTCCATCCCCTGCCCTGGGCAGGGACACCTCCCACCAGACCAGGTTGCTCAAAGCCCCATCCAGCCTGGCCTTGGCTGGTCAGCTGCCAATGGCCTCACGAGAGATCAAAAATTTGGCATTTCTTACTCAGTATTTTTAGTTTCTCGTTGTTAAGTCCCTATGGACCACTCAAGACCTAACACAGACTTGACTTACCAAGTCAGTCACTTGGTAACCTGACAGAAGTCCCAGGAATACCATAGAATCATAGAACGGTTAGAGTTGGAAGGCACCTTAAAGATCATCGAGTTCCAACCCTCCTACCCTGGGCAGGGACACCTCCACTAGAGCAGGTTGCTCAAAGCCCCATCCAGCCTGGCCTTGAACCCCTCCAGGGATGGGGCAGCCACAACTTCTCTGGGCAACCTGTTCCAGTGCTTCACCACCCTCACGGTAAAGAATTTCCTCCTAATATCTAATCTAAATCTCCCCTCTTCCAATTTAAAACCATTACCCCTTGTCCTGGCACTACACTTCCTGACAGAGTCCCTTTCCGGCTCTCCTGTAGGCTCCCTTCAGATATTGGAAGGCTGCTATGAGGTCTCCCCGGAGCCTTCTCTTCTCCAGGCTGAACAACCCCAGCTCTCTCAGCCTGTCTTCACAGGGGAGGTGCTCTGTCCCTCTGATCATCGTCGTGGCCCTCCACTGGACCCATTCCAACAGGGCCATGTCCTTCCTGTGTTGAGGACTCCAAAGCTGGACACAGTATTCCAGGTGGGGTCTCACGAGCGCAGAGTAGAGGGGTAGAATCACCTCCCGCGACCTGCTGGCCACACTTCTCTTGATGCAGCCCAGGATGGGGTTGGCTTTCTGGGCTGCCATTGCACATTGCTGGCTCATGTTGAGCTTCTCATCCAGAAGCACTCCCAAGTCCTTCTCCTCAGGGCTGCTCTCCAGCCATTCTCCGCCCAACCTGTATTTGTGCCTGGGATTGCCACGTCCCAAGTGCAGGACCCTGCACTTGGCTTGGTTCATGCGGTTTGCACGAGCCCATCTCTCAAGCCTGTCCAGGTCCCTCTGGATGGCATCCCTTTCCTCCAGCGTGTTGACCGTGCCACCGAGCTTGGTGTCGTTGGCAAACTTGCTGAGGGTGCACTCTATCCCACTGTCCATGTCTCCGACATTGTCCATGACCTGGCTGGAATAGAATTCCCAGTCTGACCAGCCCTCCTTTATCGAGTATGGGATCTAAAGTACATGTGGTGTGTCCTGCAGGTGAAGGCAAGAGTTTTCTCCAGTGAGTACACGCCCCACAGTTTCCAGTGTTTGCTCCCATGACATTCCAAGGGAGCTGGAGAACACACTCCAGAATTGCTTGCCACCTTTGATTTCTGCCACTGACAGAGCTCAGTGGTGGCTCCAGCAGGTTCCATGACAGTCACCGGAGCAGAAGCACTCGGACATGATGCTCAGGTGGGACCACCAGCTTCTGCTAAGCCTGGTACCTTACAGTGCTCATTTAGCTACTTTTAATAAAAAACAGTAGTCTGGTGGGAGGTGTCCCTGCCCAGGGCAGGGGGGTTGGAACTTGATGATCTTTAAGGTCCCTTCCAACCCAAACCATTCTATGAGTCTACGAAGAATACTTTTATTCCCTGCCAAGAGGCTTGCTGGGTGCTGTGATGAAGGGTGGAAGAAGGTTCAGTTCCAGAATTTCACCTTCCTCGTGTGCTGTGTCTGACCAAGGTGTCCACAGGTTCTCCGTGTCGGGGCTCACCCACCTGAGCAGCCCTCAGACAAAAGTCTTCAGCCCTGAGTAATTTTCTTGGCATGAGGCAGATCTTGCCTCGAATCCTTTCCCACACACGTATTCTCTTCTATTTTCTGTTATTCTGGTAAAATCAGCAAACTAACGGCTTCAGAAATTCTGCACCTAAAAGAGAAAACGAAAAAAAGAAGAGAGAAATCAAAAAAAAAGAAAATCCAATGAACCCTGATATTCTGGAATTAAAAGCAGGCAACAACAAGCTTTTTTTTTTTTTTTTTGCTTTTTTTGCCTTTTTTTTTTTTTTTTTAAATGGGAAAGCAGACACAAGCTCAGGTGATATATTGTATCCTCTATTAGAGACCCCTCATAATCTCAGACATTTCAGGGATTTATTAAGAACACAGCTCTAAAATTTTCTCAGGTTAGTATATATTTCAAGTATAAATTAAGAAGGTTGCAACCATATTGAAATTTTGGTATATTGCCACCCAATACACTTGAATGTGTTGAAAAACCCACTCTATGGCAACACTGTTTTAGTAGAGAGTTGTGTTCATTATGTTAAAAGCTACGCTTAAAAGTATCTTCCTCTTTTATTCTCCGTTTTTTGAAAGGTACTTTTTCCTGCCGATTCAACAATAGCAGCCTGTATCGAATTAATATTGTTTATGTGCTGTATGTGAGAGTTCAAGCACTGCTTTAAATGCATAGAGTTCTCCACAAAACCCAGATTAGCAGTTTCAGCCCCGCAACCTAACAGTATTATGAAATTATTATAGAAATCAATAACGCTTTCATTTCCAGAACTAATCTGTTGGTAAGATCTTGTTTATAAAGATATTAAACAAATGCATTATTCACATTTTGTAACGATTTTCAAGAAAAAGGACATTTTTTTAATTATTACATGGAAGTGGTGTAATAAATGAGAGTAATTTTTATTAACAGGAGTTAATTTACATAAAACAAATGCTCATTGAATTATTGAGTATGATAATATCTACATGCCTAGTCCTGTTTGTCATATTTTGTGCCTTTTGGCGACATCAGAATTATAACAACCTGATTTATGCACTAAATTTAATGCATAATATGACAACATACCGATAGGTATGCCTTATAATGTATAATTTAAACATGATTGCTATATATTTCACCCATATTTTCTTGGCTTTGCAGAGATTTCTCATGCATCTAGAAATCTCGATCGTAACGCGGGTTGCCAGATACGAATGTCTGTTTGAATTAATGAACATTTTTATAAAAATACTCTGACTATGAATGTTTTAAAAACCTTGTCATAACATTCACCAAACTCACACATGACAGCTAGCATGTGTTACCGCATTTTCATCTTAAATATTTGATGACTGCCTCTTTAAATCCAAGATTCATAACCCAAAGGGTTTCATTTTCTTACAGCATATGTAATTCAAGAGACATTTATTAGTATAGTTCTCATTTTATGCATCAACAAAATATTTTTCAGAGAACCATTAGATGAACTCCCTGCTTTTCAGACTCTTTTTCTGAACATTTTAATTATAATTGTATGTTTTCTTTGACAATATTTGTACACAGCCTATTTGCAATGCTCCCTGCTTCCCTGTCCCCGGCCCCACTGGAACTGAAGAAGGATTCTGCAATATACAGTACTGCAGAGTCAGAAAATATGAAAAGCATCAACTAGACTCTCGTACACGCCAGATTAAATATCTGAAAACCCTTTGTAAGCTTTTTTTAACCTCCGAACATACCCAAAGAAACATTACAGTATACAATTACAATTCATAAAAATTTGCTAAACGCAGATGTTCATCTACTGCTGTGAAGCTACTGCTGCTGAAGCACAAAATGAAGATTTCTGTGTTCATTAGTGCCCACACGGAAAAAAACTCAGCAATGAGACAATCTCAAATATTAAAATGTTTATAATTATTTAAGAAGCAGACCAAGAAGCCCCCATTGGTGCAATATATTACGACGTTAGCGCTGAAGGTTGTCCACTGGCGGGTCACTCTCACTTGACCTTGTGTGCGCGGAGAGGTACCTCACCATGGTAACCTTGGTCCCGGGGCTTCCCGTACAGTAAATCACTGCAGCCCTCTTCATGTAATTCTTTTATTGGCTGTGCAATTGAAATGTCATGCTTCGCCAACAGAGAAGCTGGTAATTTCTTATGGGTGATTAAACTACCCCTGTAATGTACGAGCCTGGATGGAACTGTACGCAACAGACTTCAGCACACCCTTAATTTTTTTAAATTCCTGATATTTTTCAGATGCTTACAAGGAAGTTTGTTGTGAGAATAAAAAAAACAATTCTTTTTCAACAAATGCATCCTAAACAAACACAAAACAGCATCCCTTTTAGATTACCTTCAGGAGCAAAAGGAAAACAGCAGCCTATAAAAAAAATAAATATTTAACATTGTTTTTAAAATTCATACCTAATACTGACAAATTCCAAAAGTCAAGCTAGTTTGGAAAGGCCAAGTTAGGCCCAAAGCAGGAGCTGACATTCTTATTTTAATTACATTAATATATAAAGGTGAGATATTGTGGAAAATAATCAGAAAAAGACCCAAACAAACCCGGTGGTGGGCAGACTCCTTCAGCTATTATTTCATTTTAGTATTTACATTCAGTGTAATCTTGATATCAAATTGAACAAAAAAGCCTGACGCTTTCTTTGGAGAATGACTCCTTTGAATTCAAACTATAATCTCACAGCAGAAAACAAATGGGCTTTTTCAATGACAAAGATGTACTCAGAGGAACTTCATCTCTTCTAAGTTTTCCTTTATAAAATGGCACAGTTCCTTATAAACTGTAACATAAAACACCTGCTGGGACTCTGTTTGCATGAAGCTCATATTAGGGTTTTTTTTGCCTTTTTCTGCTTTTGCCTCTGTCAGGTTGATGCGAGTCCGAATGACAGACACACACAGTGCACAAACCGATAGGTCTTCCAAAAACATTAGCAAAAAGATTTTGATACCACTGGTTTCACATTCTTTTCTATAAAAAAAAAAAGCACCATGCCTTTTATACAGCAAAAATAATGCCTTATGGTTTTCATAACTTTAATTAAAAAGAAGTTATGACAATCCTGACTTTTGTTTTAGTTTCCCAGTTGTACTCATTCCTTCACACAGTGAAAAAAATAACATTAATCAGGGATTTATTAAAAATTAAAGTAAATAACTAGCAACCAAAAATGCAGTGAAAAATTGAGAAACCATTTGATGGCAGCGTTCTGGAATAAATCTAATAATTTAACCGCTTTTAATCATTTCATCAAATAAAGAATGCGGAATAAGCTTATCAAGGAGAGGGTGGAAGGATCTAACAGACGCTAGAAAATTCTTCTTTAGGGTTTTTATAAGATCACAGAAACTAGTTTCTTTTGGGCTTAAGAGCCCAGATCTGCTATCAGGGGATCTATTTGTAACGGTATAGAAGCAGTAATACAGCACCCTGACACCCCATTCCACCGCATTAACGACCTCGGGATGAGAACGGCAGCTGCTGGTCAGGAACCTGAAAACGGGCCCAGTTCAGATGGTGAATTTTTTATCTATCTCCTCTCGACTACTTTCTACAGGATATTTAATGTCTCATTTATGGCAAAGACATCAGTGCCCAAAGGCAGCTGCGTGCAGACTGGAGGAGAGAGTTTCACCTGAGCAGGACATTATTATTAAGCAGTGGGACGTGTCCAAAATATAAAAGAACACATCAAAAACATAGAAAATGCTCCTAACGCCCCTTTGCCCTTCAGGTACCGGTGGTACAAAATCAAGGCTGGGATTTCCTTTGTGAAGTGTAGTAACGGAAGAAATCTGATCTCCCGTCCTTTGATCCAGGGCCAGTGTCTCATACAATGTCTGAGCCTTGGCCCAAACCCCATTTCATTTCACAAAAAAATCTCAGATACGCTCATTTTTGAGGTGGGGAGGGAGCAAACACCTTCTCAAATGAACACATGGAAAGGGCTACCTCAACCACGGTTTGACTCAGCCAAAAAAAAAAAAAAAAAAAAAGAGAATGGGTTTCATTTGGAGCCATTTTATCTTATTTCTCTTCTGCTCCATTGTGGAACGTCGCTGTGGAACACTCTTACATCTGAGAAAAGTTTCAGTGTTAACTACAAATCCATAGCACGAAATTGCCGGCTACGTCAAATGGGCACAATGAAAAATCCCAACGAGGGAGACTCCGGTCCCTCGTCCTTCTGCTGGCCACTTTCTGTATTTTCCTTTGAGTACCCACTCAGGCAGGCTATATTTTCCATAGCTCTTAAACAGAAAAAGGATTTCTATTAGACCGTGTTCTTCTAGGTAACTTTTGAGAAAATCTCTATATTCTCACTGGTCTCACAGATTTCCTCTGTGTGATTCTGTGTTTACAGATTATTTAAAAACAACAGCTAAAACTGATGCTATGGCAATAGCTCCAGGAAACGCCATGGTGTCAGTTAAACAAAAAAGAAAAAAACAAGTTTCTTTAGAGCCACAATTACCAAAGAGAAAACCTAAAAGAAATACTTGTAGCATCACAATTAGACTGATCTTACAAGGGAAAAAAAGAGGTGTGCTTACCTCCCCAGGGGGAAATAAACAGAGGCTCTGGAGTCTCCTTCTCTGGAGACCTTCAAACCCCCCTGGACACGTTCCTGTGGGACCTGCTCTGGGTGACCCTGCTCTGGCAGGTGGTTGGACTGGATGATCTCCAGAGATCCCTTCCAACCCCTGCCATTCTGTGATTCTGTGAAATCCGGTATCTTAGATATAAACCATTCAGAAGAAAAAAAAAAAAAAAAAAGAGTAATAATTCTATAATGACTAGAAGTACAGCCATCAGGGCTGTAGATGCCTCTAGACTAAAGAATTCTTTCTTTAAAAAAAAAAAAAAAAAAGTATAATCTGAACTCTCTCCTATGGTTGGAAAATGGGGCTAGACATGAATTTTCTCCACATTCGTACAGGAGTCTCTCTACTACATCTCAGCTCTTCTGACCACACGACTTGGGCCCCGCAGTCACAAAGAGCTGGGCATGAGTAGGAACCTCCCGTCCCTTTTACCGGTACCTTAACTGAGAATTCTCCTCTGTTGTCCTTTTATTTTCTTGTAAGAAACCCCTTCATGGCCCCACGCTGTGAGGGACTCGCCGGATACCCATGCTGCTTGTCTGTGATCTAACACCCCGACTTGGAGTTGGATGCAAACTCCCATCAGGAACTGCGCTTTGCTTCTGAGGAGAAGGGTTATTTCTGTCACATCACTCCAAGGAAGCACAAACAGCCAGGGAAGTTTCAGGATTATACTTTTAGGCCCCACATCTCCAAGGTTATAGTCTCTTGATCTTTAAGCAAATGCCTTGTTTTTTTTTCCCTGGGAAAATGCTGTCTCACGGCGGGCAGTTGGAACTGGCTTCCCAGGGAAGGATGGTTTCTGTGAGAAGGTGGACACTTAACTTGAAATAGTAGGGGCGTACCCACAAGCAGTTGTTAGTGAAGGTGGAAGCTCAAAGGAGGGCCTGGACAATTGTATCCAACACCAACACTTGCTCCTCAACAACAGGAGCAAGACATACCCAGGAGGAGTCACACTTCCTTCCACCCTTTACCTGCCACCCTCCCTTAAGCAGTTACTATTTGTAAAGCAGTATAAAACCAACCTATTAGTGACACAGTTGGCTTTAAAATTAACTACCAAAAAAGCCATTTGTGCACTATGTTGGTTCTGTTGGAGTAAATTTAAATTTTGGCTGACTTTTTCTCCTAAGTAGCATCCCATTGTACCAATTATGACAATCTACTTCAGGTGTCTCCGTAAGAACAAAAGATTTAGAAGTTGTGTTTCCCAAGCGAGTGTTCTCCAGGTACTTTACTACCTCTTTACAGGAACTTTAACTGATAAAACATTACATTTTCTTGCCTTCAAATTTAACTTACTATCATCTAATAACATATAAGTGCTTTAACAAAACATTCCGCCACTCTAAACCGCTCCTGTTTCCAATGCCATCCCACTATAAGAAATTAAACCCCACCACAACCCTTCTCTGCACTGCAGAGCACCTTCATTTTTTCAGCTATACAAAAATTCACTCAACAGACGAGTTCAACTATCAAATAGTTTTCCTCTGTTTCTTGGTCAATGTATTTTGCTCCTTCCTTCTCCACAGAAGATTTTCCCCTTCCCAGTAACCCCTCTGTGTTTCCACTCGGAGGCTGCCGGGCACAGCTGAAGGGAGCAGCCGTGTTTCAGTGACCTGCTCCATTTTTCTTGGATTTCTCTCCTACACTTAATCCTTTACACATTATTTAATCTTCCTTCAAACAATTATATCAAATTATTCTCTAACATTTTTCTGGAACTCCTTTCACCAACTCTTCTGAAATAATCTGCTGTTTATTTGTACATGAATATTTGGCACCTGAGAGACAGAATACATGGCACGGAACTGAGAAATCATTTCTGGAAATGCCAAAATGTGCTAATGCTGTGCCTATATGCATAGAAGTCAGTGAACATTACTGGAGGAGGAAACAATTATTAATTTACTTAACATCGCAAGGCACTCGAAAGCTATAAAAATACCCAGAGAAAGTCCAAGCCTTAAATCCCATTTATATAATTCTGCTGTTCCTGAGATTCCTTATCCTCATTTGCGTTACCTGAATTCAGAGTTTCTGGCATTTCTCCACTCCAGACTGCTTAACATTAAGTTATCAGGTTATATATTTTAAAAATACTTCCATTTTCTTTAAAAATGCATTCAATTCATTTTTATGTAACTTCTCTTCTCCTGCAGTCTCTCCCAGACATACCAATTTGTGAGGCACTTTTTAGGTACAGAATTCTGTTGCAGAGCTTTGAGTTTCCTGAAAAAAAAATTGAGAGATCCCTTGACTTTGAATTTATCCTACATCAGAAAACATAAGTAGTGTTACAGTCAGCTGAGCCTCATTAGTCCCAGAAATCACAATAGCTGAGGTTTCCATCAACTGAGAGTCGTCAGCCTGAGACAGATCTATTATATGCTGTGAGGAACTGCCAAAGACAGCGGCTGCTCTCGTTGTGAATTGAGGGGTTAAAGAATGCAAGACTTGGACCACGGGCTGCTCTGTCTTCAAGAGATCTCCTCCTGCAATTACTGGTTTCATAGAACACTTGGTAACTGGAAAATTAGTTGGCACTGCGAAGAATAAAGGGGAAAAAAAGTTAGCCCTGCGAGGCTGGATGATGTGGTGACGAGCCTGCACCCTGGAGTGCTCCCGTTAGAGACTCTGCTGGGCCCCACGGGAACCCTGCTCCATAGGGTCTACTGGGAACTGGTGCCTCTTCTTCATCATAAGAGTCTATTGGGAACTGGTGCCTCATCTTCCTCACCAGAGCTGCGAGGGACGACTGTAGAGCCCCAGCCGTGCCCGATCCCCCAGCCATTGCCTACACCCCGCGCTTCTTGGAAAAGAAGTTGGACCAATGTCTACTAATAGACCGGGAACCTGCTGGGCCTTCAGGTGCGGCATCACACGCGGACCTCCTGCTGTTCGAGACCGTGAGTAACACAAAAGTGTTCGCCTTCTCAATCCGTTTGCTTTGCTGCAAAAGAGAGATTCCCGCGGTGCTCATAAGGACAGGAGAAATGTAAAGACAGCAGAGATGCAAGTTATTCTGCTTTTCCTCCCAATATCACACGGCGGTGAAGAGCGTGTCTTTCCCAGTGTCTTTCTGCTCTCGAATGCAAGGCAGCAGCTCTGCTCATGTGGGAAATGCAAATTATCTGGGGATTATTTTGTTTGCTTACAGAACAGGCTATCAATTTAAGTAGAGAAAAGGAGAAGATATATGCATCTTATTAACAACTTTTGGGCTTTGGCAGAGGGAGATGATACAGCCTCACCTGTTTGCCATGATATATAATAACTTACCGGTTTTTAAATGTCAAGATCAAAACAAAGAAATTCAACTGCAGGCTATTTGACTTTTATTTTCACTTCCTTCCCAATACTAATAAAAATATGTAATTCAGTTCTTTCAAATAATAGCAAGATAACTACAACAGAAAGCTAAGACACAAGATCCCTCGAATAATTTTTTCTTTCATTAATTACCCTTCTATAACTAGTTCACTGTACAAGTAGCACGAGGTGAGGTTAGTTATGTCACATGGTAATACAGAAGTACTGCAAAGTTATTACTATTAGCAATTCCTAAAATAAATCTTCCAAAAAATGTTTCATATTCATACACTGACCATAACACTGAGCCAGAGCCAAAGTTTGAACTGCACTCGTGACCTCTCCATAAGGAGCAAGAACTTCTCTTCTTCACCTGCCTAAAATGAGAGTTGAGTCCCGTCCAGCGAGTGTCCCAGGCTCTCAAGGGAAGCAAAACATCTGCATAACCCCATCAAAAGATCAATGTTGATTCAGATTCTGTTCCTTTGATCTAAACATATCTCAAGATTAACTTCAATTGCAGAGGCAAAAGACTTATCCACAATTTGAGGTTAATTTTATCATTTAATCATTTGCATATTTAATCCTGTTCATTATTGAGTGCGGGTGCTGTTTATTCAGTTTGCTCCTCTCTCTGCTTGGCTTTCCTCAGTGAAAACCAATGATGCAAAAAAAAAAAAAACCATAGAAAGAAAAACAAAACTAGAATGGGATCATAAAATTTGCCAAATCACAGGCTATCAAATGCCTCTTCTAGCTAAAAGAACCCCCTAATACCCTTTAATCTTCATAATCATTATTCTTCTTTACAAGTACAGCACTAGATGTACGAAGCAGATATGAAGTGCTTTGGCCACTTCCACTCCATGCATCAATGGAGTATTGAAATTTAATGTGTCCCTCTGAATGACAACTTGTTGCTCCTTAGTTCTCAGTTACTTCCTCTGAAATTAAACAATTAATAAGCCAGGAGCTATACGAGCTATAAATTATTCATCCAGATGAACAGTAATCAATTATAAAAAGATATAGGAATAAAAATAAAAAATAAAAAAGAAACAGCTATATCCTTTTAATATTAAATCTGCTTTAGACAAAATGTCTTTAAACAGATGTAATTTGCATAATGGCAATGCAAACAAAGCTATACTATGGCTATTTATGTTAAAATATATATATATTTGTGAAACAACGTAACAAATCCATGAACAGTTACCGATAATCAGACGGCAAGAAAAATGTTACAGTTCTGTGCTCTGTGCGTGACTAGAAAGTGTATTAAAATTCCCCTAAATTATTAGTTTTACCAATACTTAAGTATCTTGCCTCTTGTATTCATACAGAAGTTAAAATAGTGTCTTAAACTTTCCCAAGTCCTTTGGAAAATATTCACTGTTCACAGAAACACGTCGACTAATTTTCTTGACACTTAGAAGAAAGCAAGACAATGGGCACAGACCGATTTTGGCTAAGCCGAGACCTGCAAAGAGATATGTGAGAAGCACAGAATGATTCTTACTCCTTGATTTAAGTTAGATTTATTCCAGATGTGGGCGTTTGTAGCCAGAAGGAGGCCAGAACTCTTCTTCTGCAAAAGTTGTGCCTTGTGAATAACGTGTGCAGTCATTTATGGGAGCTTTGGAAAAGCTGCAGATCTAAGTTTTTCTGGAATTGAAGTACCAGGATGTGGTACCTCTAAAGCAGAGGTAACGGTGAGGTCAAAGCAGGCAGGAAGAGACACCCTCTGTCACAGATACCCCATCACTCTTTAATTTTCCATCTCATTCTCCATACTTTATCTGTGGTATTTATGTAAATTTTAAGCTCTTAAATATAAAACTGTCACCTACTTAATAGGGGTACAATGCAGAACCCGCTGGGGCTCACAAAAGAGGAAAGTAAAATGTTACTTGTAGTTCTCTAAGAAAAAGAAAGAATTTGTAAAAGGATCAAAACTTACCCTGGGAATGGATAGCCGTGTTCCGTGTTAAAAATTTGTCACTAAAACTTAGATTCCAGTTTTCTGCAGAGGGCCACTTCTTTTCACACCTTCCAGCGTTAACTGCTGACAAAGACAACATGTTATTTCAAAGGTTTCCACAATGTTCTGAGGAACTCCAAAGGGAAATCCTCCTTTTGTTTGTAAACTCAGCTTTGCCTTATTTTCTACCGCCTTACACCAGGTTACCCAATCCCATTCAGCACAGTGAACAGGAAAAAAATACCCTTGTTAATTCATCTTCATATTCCTGCAGAATAGCTGCCATGAAGCTACAACCTATAGAAGGTGAGCGAGCCAACTCCTGACACTTTGTGTCATTAGTCATTCACATTCAGGTCTACAATTTCCCATTTTGCCCATGTTGTTTTATGGATTAATTTAATTAATCTTAACTGCTTGAGCCCGAGATTGTGACAAAACCCCTAGAAATTCACAGGTGAAGACTAAACTCCATTCTGGGAGCATTTGGATGAGGTTTTTTTGGCTGATGTAGGGATCATTATAGATAGAGTAGGAGGGGAAAGGGACCGGTCTACAGTGAGTACAGGAGATGATGGTCCCCAGTACGAGAGAGCATGGACATACTGGAGTGAGTCCAGCAAAGAGCCACAAAGAGGAATCAGGGACTGGAGCATCTCTCTTTGCAGAGAGGTTGAGGGCACCGACTGCCCGGAAACTACCTGGCCCCTGACATCATCGGGGGGGTCCTATCGATAGGTATAAACATCTGATGGAGGGGAATAATGAAAATTAAGAAAATGGACCCAGCCCCTTCTCAGTTGTATCCATCGACAATGGCAAATACCCTGCAATTCCATGAGATCGCAATTTGAAGGATTTAAATTCCCAGTTTAGTATCACGTTGCTCGCAGTATGAACACTTACTATGGATGTTAACAAAAATACATAGTTGGCATCAAGCTAATAATAAGTATTCTTGCAATTTATAGTAAAATCCACAGTTCTCTAGTATCTATACTAGGGAAATATTAATTTGAAATATACCTTCCAACTATAATATAATACAATTATTGATATTGAATAACAAAAATCGTGTTCAGATCACTAAATATATGGAACAGAAGGAGCCAAAATCAATACAACTCTGTTTCAGTAAGCTTCAGCCAAACCAAATTTTTGCTATTTCTTGAGGCTTGTTTTTATTCTTCCTTGTTTAAAAAAAAAATTCTGAAACAATTCTAGATGGTAATTAAAGATGAACATGCCAAGCACTCACATCCATCAAAATTGTGTCAACCTCACCCACAAAGTAAAAGATTTTTCCGTACTGCAGTACTGTTGACGTGGCAGCATGAAAGGACTGAGCTGCACTTCTGCAGGAGGAAAAATCTCACATAGAAAACTTATCAGTAATGGTATTGGTTGTGTTCCCCCCCATCATCATGTGCAAGAGAATCTCTTAGAGACGGTTTTATTTTTACACCCACCGCTAATCAGAACAGCAAAAGTTCCTCAAAACCAAAAGGTCTTGTCAATCAAGACGAGTATAAAGACAACAACTCCTTCACTTCTTTCATAGGCCAAAAGGTTCCAAAGTAAATTAGTATCTAGAAATAAGCACAGAAATATCCAGAAATCGTCATAGCATGAAATATATTTCTTAAAAGGTAGTATGTAGGAGAAAGGAAAAGGAAAAAGACAGGAAAGGTAAGGGTGGGTAAATGAAAACTGTATGTAACTCTCCCTGATTTGTACTTCTTCTGTCTGCCACTTGGTCACCAGAATTCATCAGGCATAAATGCAGTGCGTATGAGCAGGGATGTACATGAACATACACTGCAAAGCAGGGGGGAGACCTTTCCAGTGGAAGCGGAACAGAAACCAAGGTTCAGCCTGTAGTAGCTACGGACTCTGAACACTGGCTACCCAGATTTCACAGTCCTCTTGATGTAACGTTCCATTGAACACACTCCTCTTTCCACCTTTCAGACTTAGAACTGTCTGTATAAATCCACAAAAAAATCCTAAGAGTATAAGGCCTCAAATATTTTTCATAATTGTGAAGTGATAATACAAAAAAAAGAATATATATTTAATGCAAATGTTCATATGGTTCCTATCAAAAAAGGTGACGTAACTTACCTTCCGACATGGACCCTCTTTATGAGAGAAAATAGTATATGACAGAAAATAGTATATGAGAGAAGCCTGATTAAACGACAAAAAGACATAGCTTCTGTGCTGTGAAAAGCAAAGGAACCTACTGAAAGGAATAAAAAAAATTTGCTCCAAGAAGAAACTGTTTAGAAAGGATGGAGCATGTAGATTACCCATGAATTTAAAACTGCGGTATATTATGAGAAATTGAGAAAAAGAAGTAATAGTGATAGTATTGGCCAGAAATATTTGTTTTGTAGGGCAAGTGATGACAAAAAATTCCTGTGATTATGTGATTTGGAATTTGATACAGGAAATGTGTAAGGGAGAGCTCACCCACCTGCGGGAAGGAAGGAGGAGCAGCCAGGGACACCCAGATTCAACACAGAAGAATCTTCTTTGGTAAGTCCTGAAAGAGGAACATTAACCATAACCTTAATTGCATTTTGTTAATTTAACTTTTCTGTCTTGTAAAGTGCTGGCAGATTTTCTGCTTCGTTTTACGCCAGGAGGTCAGGAAGGCACCAGATTGACATAAACTGAGAGTACAGATGGCAAAGGACTGAAGCTCAGCTGTTGTAGTTAAAAACCAAAGAGAAGAGGAGAGGGAAAGGAGTGGCCGAGCCCTCGTAATGGCCTTGACCGATGTGCCTTTTTGCAACATGGTAAGTGGATTTTTTACTGCTTCTCTTCCATGAGGAATTCTTTGAAGGACAGAGAAGGCAGGAATAGAGGATTTTCACTTACAACAATAATTAAATTAAACCCAATCAAACCATTTTATTATTTTCTGCTGAAGGCCAATATATCTAGCATCCTCTTCCATGCATAATAAATTACATTAGCTCTAGGCATTTTCAGAATGTTGATTTGTTAAAGATGTTCATATATATTCAGTGACATTCCTTGTAATATCCAGGTAAATATAACCAGTGGAGTCTTTTTTGGTTTTGAAAGGAAATAAGTTCATTTGGTTTATTTAAAAGGTGAAAATTATAAATCTATCCAGCAAGATGTCTTTTTCACACGAGACTTTAAGGTCATCCCTACTGTATTACTCACGTTGTCCCTCCCTGCAATTGTACCGTCAGAGGCTCAACACCAGTCCTCATGGTTTCATCTCATTTCTTTATAAATCACAATCTCCTCACAAAAGGAAACAAAAAATAAAAATAGTAGTTTGGTAGGAAGGTTCCACTTCGAAAGTTAAAAAAAAAAGTTACTGATCAATAACTCCTGTTTTAGAACGTCACCATACTGCAGGCACTTCAGTTATGTAGGGATCTTCTAGAATGTTCTGTTGCACAGATTGCAGTATTTATATACCTTACTTAAAACATATCAGTACTAGGCATTAAAATAAATATATAAATATTCCTGTAATAATGTCATTATATGTCAGAAATTATCTGTTCCTCTGTGAAGGAAGCATTACATTTGTATAAACAGATTTATGCGCCAGGCAACAATTACCAAATAATATACAGAAGTTTTGAATCTCAAGTTTCACCCTCCATATTAAAAATTTCTTTTCATTTTACAACAATAAAGCACACAGACAACTAAAACTCCACCTTGGTTTCTTCTAATTCCCTCTGTTGTGTCCAAGTTCTGACAACCTCATCTCCTGTTTCTGGGATTACCCAATACATTCACGAACTAAGGGCACTTCCCGCTGGGAAACCTTTACCATCAGTTTAACCCATGCCATTTGGGCCTGATACGTGTTCAAGTCATTTACATTCCAAAATTAATTAAGAGCTATTGAAAATTCTTATTTCTGGCCTTCCTTCAGGAGTTCTAGATCACGTCTGGTACTACTATCAACTTTTTCAGTATTTTTAAAAATTAAGATAGCTGATTTCAAAATTTCCAGCGACTGCTAATATTTTAGTGTATGTGATCTGTGGTGATGTTTTCTAGAGCATTAGTCATGTCTATGGAACAGGGTCAAAGAAGGGAATAAGAAATGAGATTGTATAAATTTAGAAGAGTAAATCATTAATAACTTCCAGTGAAACTGAGGTACAGTTTTCCTGAAGAGAGGTCTATTTTTGTACTGGTGCATAAATATATATGACAAAAACACATTCTGTTTGATGTTTTGAGATATCTACACCCGACACGCTGGGTTGTAACTCAGCCTAAATTTAATGTATCACTATTTTCAGATTTAGAATCTATAGATCTGGTATGGTATTACTTGACAACCTCTTAAACCGACCTGCAAGCCCAACACTCCAGAAATAGGGGTCTTAATGGGAATGTGGAAACATGAGCTAAATCAGTGTGTAGCAACATGATTGTAATAGAGATTCCTCATCAACTTCTCGTTTATGTTAGATTAACATCTGAAAAAGCTATTTAAACATTAAAATTAATACATCATAAAACAATAGAAATACTTCATACGAAATAGTTTTATTTGAATCACAACTACTCACAATAGCTATGAATATCCCCATTCAAATTGCTACCATGAATACTGTATAAAATGAGAATAAACTAAAAGTAAAATTAGAATACTCCTTTATAAATTACTATATGTCAAGCTAACAAATGGTAGACTTGTCATATTGAACAACTAAATGTCTAAATGATCATTCAGCACTCATAGTGTAGGGAAAAAACACTAGCTTTGTTGGCTATAAAGCAGTTGCTCGATTTTTCATACTGTCATTCTGCTCTATTAGCAAAGCCTAACACAATTAGGTATGAATATGCAGTAATAACATGCAAATTGTTCCCTCTCAATTGCCCCAAGGCAGCAGTCTCTGCCTTTCAAAGCTTGATTTCTTCTACATCATTACAGGCTTGGCATAATTCATCAGAATAAAAAAAAAAAAAGACACAAACCTCAGCCTTATTGCATGTGGCCAGCTAGTAAACCCCTCCGCAGTTGTTAACCCTCCTCCCTCGATGGGTTTGTTAGCGGCGCCGTCCCCGGCTCCCCGCCACTCCTGCGCTTGTACACGCTTCCCTTGGGTAATGTTAGACACTACATTTGAGCCTGCCAGAACAATTAACCCTACTGTTAATTAGAAGGAAATGTCAGGCGCACAGATGGCAGGAGCTGGCACCCTGCCATCCCGCCAACTGCCGCGGCTCCCCCGGCGGCCGCTCAGCTGGGCCCCCAGCCGCCAGATGGCAAAACTTCCCAGCTGAGGGAAGCCGGGGAAAAAGCGACGGCGGGGGCTCCCGCTCCCAGTAACCATCGCTGGTTTTAACTGGTATGGTATCTGTTACCTGGTGTCAGAGCGGGCCCAGCCAGCGGAGCCACCCGGCAGCACAATGCAAATTAAAAACGATGCCAGAAGTGGGTAAGTGTAAGATTGCTCTCCGAGCTTATTCTGTACAACTGCAAAAAGAAGAACGGGAGAAAGGCATATCTACATGATTTCTTTAGAATCTGTATTTTTTTCAATTCAGGGTTTATTTTAAATAAAGGCGTATGACGAGACATTGCATTGGTAAGTGTTACTCTGGGTGTCCGTAAACTGGAGGATGAAAGCCTTTCTTGAAGAAAATTGTGAAATCTTAGTAGCGTGAGCAATTTTCACAACTTTTCTGTCACTGTGAGGGTGGCAGAGCCCTGGAAGAGGCTGCCCAGAGAGGTGGGGGAGTCTCCTTCTCTGGAGACTTTCAAACCCCTCTGGACACGTTCCTGTGGGACCTGCTCTGGGTGACCCTGCTCTGGCAGGGGGTTGGACTGGATGATCTCCAGAGGTCCCTGCCAACCCCTACAAATCTGTGATTCTGTGATTTATTTTTCCTAACTCTGTCAACTTGGTTTAATTTTTTTACCATTCTGAAATAGGAAGCAACCAAGATAAAGTCCCAGAAGTCAGAAGGTTTCCGAATCCTCTCAGTGTCTTGGCACCCAACGCTTTGAATGACCAATTTAGCTCTAAATACGTGAATGAAAGATCCCAGCACATTTTCTGTTGGGAATCAGGATTTTGATTCTGGCAACGATGCTTTGGTTACTTAAATCCCTCTTTGATTTTAGAAAATATGTTTTGGCTTTCAATTTTTAAAAAATTTAGTGGGAAGGTGTGTACACTGCCGTACTGTGAGAAATCCTCTTCTGTTCCTCACAGCTGGCTAAAGATGAATGAGTCCTTTCTTCAGAATGCCTTCGAAAGATTCTGTCATGTAACTTTTGGCAATCGAAATACAAATCCAATACTATTTCACAAATATTCAAAATGGAACGTTGTTTGGTCTTATAAACTTTCTTATTCAAACTAACTGCTCAGCAATGAGATGATGCTCTTAAATAAAACACTTGATCATGGGGGCTGAATACAAAAGAAAATATCAGGAACTATTACAAAAGCAATTAGAATATATTCAGCTTTCAATTTATTAAAAAGATAATAGTAATATCTGTAAAAAAGGGTCCACAAATGAGAAAGCTTGCACAACTAACTTTGGTTTCCCTAGTTTTTGGGAAAGAATTTCTTGCAAAGAAGATATATAAGGTTAGAATTAATTGAAAATACATGCAAAATTTATAAATCAGTTAAATCAGAATCAGAATCGTAGTGGTTGGAAGGGACCTCAGAGATCATCGAGTCCAACCAACAGTAAAAAAAAAAAAAAAAAAAACAAACCACACCACAAACAAAACAACCACCCACCACCTGAACACACAACAACAACAACCAAACCAAAAACCATCACCCACCCACACAGCACCCCACCACAAACCAGTAATCTTGGACACTAGAGCATGCCCTGAAGAACCATGTCTACACGTTTCTTAAATACCTCCAGGGATGGTGACTCCACCACCTCCCTGGGCAGCCCATTCCAATGCCTGATAACCCTTTCAGTAAAGAAATGTTTCCTAATATCCAACCTGAACTTCCCCTGGCGCAACTTGAAGCCATTACCCCTTGTCCTATCATCTGTGACTTGGGAGAAGAGACCGACCCCCGTCTCTCTACAGCCTCCTTTCAGGTACTTGTACAGAACAATAAGGTCCCCCCTCAGTCTCCTCTTCCCCAGACTGAACAACCCCAGCTCCCTCAGCCTCTCCTCGTAAGACTTGTGCTCCAGACCCCTCACCAGCTTCGTTGCCCTTCTCTGGACCCGCTCCAGCACCTCAATGTCCCTCTTGTGGTAGGGGGCCCAAAACCGGACACAGTACTCGAGGTGGGGTCTCACCAGTGCCGAGTACAGGGGGACGATCACCTCTCGGTCCCTACTTGCCACACTGTTCTTGATACAGGCCAGGATGCTGTTGGCCTTCTTAGCCACCTGGGCACACTGCCGGCTCATGTTCAGCCGACAGTCGACCAACACCCCCAGGTCCTTTTCTGCCAGGCAGCTCTCCAGCCACTCTGCCCCCAGCCTATAGCGCTGCCTGGGGTTGTTGTGACCGAAGTGCAGGACCTGGCACTTGGCCAGGTGAGATGTGAGATGTGTCCATTTATGTCATTTTTTTAATCTGGATACTTATTTCATACTCAAATCTGTTGTTTCTGACTATCCTATCCACGAGACAGATATATGGTAATATTTGTGAAATTCATATTTAACATATGCCTTTTGTGTTAAGTAATTATCTTTGATTTCCGTTTCTTTGGATTCATATATAGTCTTGGTTTATGTGGTGTTAGTAAGAAAGTAACTGCCTGCATATTTTAATAACAGTTTGGTTCTGGTTTAGATTAGGGTTTTTTTCCTACAGGTAGGTATTTAATATACCAACTTTAGGAGGGAGTTATCTTAGGAAACAAATGTTACTGGTACTTACATCATCAGACCATTAATGGTTCATTGCGCTTCTTCTGGAGTCAGAAGTTTCATATAAGCTTCAAGTACACTCAAAAGAAATATATAAAAATAGGAAAAATAGTAAAAATATTCAGCGGAAAAGTATACTATAGTATCTAGTGGAAAAAACTAAATTATCATTTTCTAGAATCATAGAATGGTTTGGGTTGGAAGGGACCTTAAAGGCCATCCAGTGCCAACCCCTGCCCTGGGCAGGGACACCTCCCACCAGACCAGGTTGCTCAAAGCCCCCTCCAGCCTGGCCTTGAACCCCTCCAGGGATGGGGCAGCCACAGCTTCTCTGGGCAACCTGGGCCAGGCTCTCACCACCCTCACAATAACCAATTTCTTCCTAATATCTAATCTAAATCTCCCCTCTTTCAGTGTCAAACCCTTCCCCCTCATCCTGATGGCTCCCCTCCCTGATCAAGAGTCCCTCCTGAGCTTTCCTGGAGCCCCTTTAGGGACCTGGAAGGGGCTCCAAGGTACTGGAAGGTGCTATAATATTTTATATACTACAAGGGAGTTGCCTGTTTTGTCAGATGGGAATGGAATGACCAGCACTAACTAGCTCCAAACTCCAGACTGGATGAGGACTAACAAAAAAATCTGAGGAATTTCAGAAGGTGTATACAAAGGTGACACAAAAGTAGACTGGATTAAATTTGCTCATTACAGATTAAGTGTTATAGAAGTGAAGGAATGTTTTGAGGTACTTCTAAGACTTCCTTAGATATCAAATTAATCCTGGAGGAGTACAATTCAGAGAAATAACAGACAGCCAGGGAAGACTTCTCAGTGCTTCATACACACCAGAACGACACACACATGGTGTCAGGCTGCAGCTTGCTTTTTAATAAGAATATGTTCCCAAATACAATAGTTTCTACAACCCATAGCCAGGAGACACTAGAATCCCTTCTCGATGTATGAGATAAGCTGGACAAAGACCTCTTCAAGGGATCAAAAGGCCCTATCCACCATCAAAGCAGGAGAAACCTTTGTACCCGATAGCTTTGGTTTCCCTACCTCTACAGAACTGGAAAATCCGACTGGACAACGTGGCTCTTCCCTCTCCAAAGGGAAAAGCAAACACACAAAAAACCCTGCAGCAACTCCTTCAGGCACGAGGCTTCCCTCTCCCATCGCTGCTGCCCCCTCTATGTCCCACCTGATGGGAGCTGATTCAGTCCCCGCTGATTTCTGTGGCTTCAAGAGCCAGATGAGTCTGTTCCCAGTTGAACCGGGACCCAATAAGCTCTCCTGCTTTTCCCCTTTAATCAGTAATTTCCCAACTGACTCATTCCGATCGAGCTCTCGACCCTTTTTCCCCATCCTTTTTATCCCTACCATGCAGATCCCTCACTTCTCCAATAAGGAAGGCATTATGCAAGGGCAAGATATACCACGCATATAAAATAAAAAAGAATGCTGAAATTACTACAGCTAGATAAACATCCTCACAGAACGCTCAAGATTTAGGTCAGTGAACTACTATTTCACAGAGGAGGAAAAACACTGCTAAAAGAAAGAAGGAAGGAACACTGATTTTTTTAATAAATTTCTTCTTTTTATCACAGAAAAAAATAAAGCAAAAAAAGCAATACCAAAGAAAATAACATCAAAGATCCAAAACTCTTTTCTGCAGAATTACCTTAAGAAAAATTTGAAGTTCAAAATTTGACATTACACTTTGCAATAGCAGGAGCAATGACTCAGTAGGATACACACCTCCTGGCTACCAGCCAGCCTGGTTAATCTAAAGTCAAGGGTTAAATTTCTGTTGCCTTCTGTTGGGGCAAGACTCAACTAACCTGCACACAGCCTTCTTTTCATCCTCTGGTTCTCTCACAGGGGCAGGAAGCCCCAGCAGAGCACTTAACATGCTGATGGAGAAGACACCCCATTTTAAACAAGCTGCTTTCTCAACTTGGGTAAAAGAAGGACAAAAGATGGATTTGAAAAGTCCCACCAGAAGCATCTCTCTCCAGCCCTTGCTGCTGCGGAAGGCACTTGAGCTCCTGCCCCCTCGCAAACATCTCCCCGAGGTTCCAGCCGCCCCGGTCCTGGGGCACTGACTGGGTTTCCTGGAGCCAAGGAGAGGGGCTGAGCTGCCACATTCCCACCAATGCACACCCTCTCCCATATTTAGATGGCTACACACAATTTTCAAGCTTCTGTTCAGCTCTCATCCAAAGACTAAAATTTTAAATACGGTGGGCAATGACGATCAGTTAAGTATTTCCTACTAATAATTACTGATTTTACTGAATCTGACAATTTGTAATTATCTAGTGAAAAACACAGGAAGAATCATTCCCAAGCTTTAAGGGCCTCAAATAAAACACTAAAAGCCACCACTGAAAAGGTAAACCATTTTAACAGTTTTTCTTCTCGCTGTGCAGTCCGTGAGTATATATTCTGAACACGAGCTCTTCTCTTCTCTCTATAACCTCAAGAAAAAAATGAAATTTCAATGGCTACTATCAATTTAAGTCCACATTAAGGCTGTAGATTTTCTTCAAGTACTTGTTTAAATTAGAGTTGACACCTATTTCAAATCATGCCTTTCTGAAATCCTTATTAATAAGTCACCACTATTTTAAAATATTCATCATCAAAATTAGGTCAGATGATTAAGGGATTATTCCTACAAAGCCTGAAATTTAGAGTGTCTGAACACCCACATCTTCAGTGACTTCAGTGGAAGAGGTGCTTCCTCCAAAGCCACTGGAGCTCATGGATTAACTTCAGACCTGGGAGCTGTAAGATTCTGAGCTCTGTTCCCTCATATTTACTTATTGACGTTAACAATTTTTTGTCCTTAGCATTAGTACCATTTAGTTAGAAATTAGGTGTATATAATTTATTCTACTTTACTGATTGGGACACCGACAACGTTGTGATGTTAAATGACACCCTCAAGGTGTGAGACACAATGTCCCAAATTCTCCTCTGTGTGTTGCTGGGAGCAGTGGGAGGAAAGGATGGGGACCCTGCTAACTCTGAGTGTCTCTGTCCCACCAAAATCAAACCAAACAGAACAGAAAGCACGAGCTTTGAGCCTCCTAAGTGACAAAATAAGCATCTAATTCCTACAAAATCAAGAGAAGACAACTGGCAAAATAAAGTTCTGATCTGTCCAACGCTGATCATTAGTAGACGTGCTATACTTCGTTCAGAAAATATCAGGTGCTCCACAAAGAACCTACGAGCTATCAAGGCAGATCTTTAAAAAATATGGATGTTCAAAAATACATTTATTTATATTGAAAAACTTAAGATACAAAAGTTTTTCTCTGAGGAGTATTTTTTGTTGAAAATCAGAACGTGGCATCTTCTCTCCAGCACCTTATGGTTTTTCTGATTGTCTTGGAGCACAGGATTTCCACTGATCTTTTGCTGCTTATACTAATCATAGAGTCATCGAATTGCCTGGGTGGGAAGGGACCTTTCAGACCATCGAGTCCAACCATCAACCTAACTCTGACAAAACCCATCACTAACCCATGTCTCTAAGCACTATGTCTGCCCGGCTTTTAAATACCCCCAGGGATGGTGCCTGCACCACTGCCCTGGGCAGCCCATTCCAATGTGCAATAACCCTTTCCATGTAAAAATTGTTCCTAATATCCAATCTGAACCTCCCCTGGTGCAACTTGAGGCCGTTTCCTCTTGTCCCATCGCCTGTTCCTTGGGAGCAGAGACCGACCCCCCCTGGCTACACCCTCCTTTCAGGGAGTTGTAGAGAGTGAGAAGGTCTCCCCTCAGCCTCCTTTTCTCCAGGCTGAAATTCAAATCCGGAATTCTGCAATAATATTCCCAGCTCCTTCCCAGGAGCCAGTTCCTTCTTCCCCCAAAGGTCGTTACAGAATTACAGGATGTGTTCCTGTCTCCCTTAGGATTTATAATCACAATTCCTCATAAACATAAAGGTGAATGGATAGCAGGGCTGAATAACACAGTGCGATAACAGCCCGTTACTAAATGGGAAAGTGAGAGCTATTTGGGATATTCACAGATTACTATTGAAATAAAAGTGCTGGACAAAATGCACAGTTTCCAAGAGATGCTAACACACATACACACATCCGCACACCCAGAGCAACAAACTGAGTGTATATCCAGGCACATACACAGAATATTGCACTTTTAAATATGGATTACCGCACTTTACAATATTTAAACGGAATAATTTCTGAAGAATGATCTAATCAGCCCGGCAGGTTTAAAGGTGCCCCACAACTACCCGTGTAAGTGTGCCCTTCGCGCTGACCTTACAACGCACTTAGGATCTGGTACTTCACTAATGCTGTTTCCACCACTACAAGCAATTTATTCTACCTCACGTTCGTCAAGTGCTCATAAATCAGCATTAGGCCGCTTTTTTTACTGAGTTGCTGATTTTTAGCCAGCAGACAGCAGCAGCACTTGGATTCAAAGTCTAATATTGGCACACATATTGATTTTAATTAGTCTAATTAGTTCATTACACTAAAAATCAAACAGACCATTTATTACATTCCCAACTAATGACATATGATCAAGGATTTAATATGATAATGAGCAAGATCAATTATCACTCATAAAGGAAGTCATTAACAAGTGTAAACACTGCCAAACCGAATACCATTACAAATTATGAAGTCATAGCTAGGTCATTTGCATAAGCATACTAATTTTATTTCATGATATTCCTGCCATTTAATACTCCCAATACCTTTCATAAAGCTCCTTTTTCCAGGAGACTCGATCCATAGCTCTAAACCCGATTCTTACTGCCGGTGATGCAATGGTTCACTCCACGTTCCTCAAACTCCCCACCGTTAAATCAGGGTTCCAGCAAACCAGACCACGTCTACGGACTCTCTCAGAAAATCTTATGGAACATTACACGAAGGAAAGGAGGTTCCCAGGTGTACTGAGGTGGATCCAGGAGTATTCCTCCACTGAGGAAAATTCAGTAACTACTTTCTTTGTGGTCTGGGATATTCCACACGCAAAGCTGAGCTAGTGCCACATATCAGCCTTCCCCTGGTCATCTACCGGTGCAAAGAGACGGAAGCAACACCCACCAGGGTATTTTCATTCTGCTGTACAAACTGCGGATTTCAAACTTTTAAAACTCAATTTACAACTTGAGCTGTAAGCAGTTAAATATTCTACCATCCTTAAAGTCTCAGTACTTAATTCTCACCTTAATTCTACTTGAATTTTTCCAAGGTTCCTGTCACCATCATTATCTATTCTTCATCTTACAATAGCATCTAAGATGTCAATCAAAATCATAGCAATTACACTTTCTATTACAGCAAAATCACATCTACGTGGTGCACAACAATCAAGAATGGAAAGGACAAGCCCTCGATCTGCCAGAATTATTTACAACGGTGACTTTGGAATACTGTTCATAGGCACTTCTGTGCACCAGCGTACAGTCAGTGCACACGTGATTAGACACCTACGTATCAGGTGTATGTATAACACCTAGCTCCGTATGCATGAAATGCATAAGGAAATTTTATTTTCATTTGTTGTACTTTTTATAAGAAACTGTAAGAAGTCTCCATTTTCACAAAGCTGGTGACAGATTTCTAAGTGCAGAAGCTGGAACTAACACATCCAGCCCCGTCAGCAGATGTTTACCTTTGATGGATATAGGAAAAACTGAAATTACTACTACTCAGATTAGAACGTAAGTCAGGAAGCAAAAGCTTTTTAATATAAAACTGCATTTTTATTTCATAAAAACACCTTGCTGATTCTGAAGTCTGCTTGTTCTAGAAGCAGCACGTACTAATGCATTTAACAGCACCCAGTCCATATCAGTGATAAGCGACTGCTACAGATACTGTGTCCACCAACAACTGAAAGCTGTATCTTCAGATTCTTTGATTATGTGCCTTAGAAGGCTTCAATCTTTGACAGCATCGTCAAAAACTATTCAGCATTTTGCAGAAATAAACTCAATAGCATTAAACTTCATTTTTTCCTTAAAATATACCAATAACATAAGAAACATGCATGTTCCTTCTACTAAATTTCAAAGTAAATAAAAACTCAATAATAATTCTTCTATTAGTGCATCCCTGCAGCCAATCATTTAGGAAACGTGCCAAACGCTGAGAAGTCAAATTGGCCATAGAGCCTTGGGGCCATAAAGCCGGGAAGAGCTCCCCAGGACCCTGGGAGGCCACCGCTGCACCCCCCGCTCTCCAGCTCCACTGAGCCCGAGGCTGGGGAAGGTGACTGATTTACGGCTGAGTCATTCCGGGTTTCAGGACTTCAGGTTTTATGTGCTCATCTGCATTAGCACTTAAAATTTTGTATACTTATGTGCTCAGGACTTAACTGGATACATTCTGGATTCTACTATTTAAATAACTATGTCATTGATCTTGTTCAGTACAGAATCTCTTAATACTGTTTTTGTTCCCCCACGTAGTCCGTCCACCGCCTTTTCACTTCCGTTTTTTCCCTTTCTTCTCACTTCTAACCATTTGATCCTCCTTTCCACTTCTTTACTCTGAACTCTGCCTTTTTTCCCCTTTTTCCCTAATTCTGTGTCTCAGCAGCCTCTCCTCCTCCCAAAGCAGAGTTTGTGCTGCCATCAAATACAAACGGAAGATGACACTGGATTTAAGGATGTGTTCAAATCTGCCCTGGAAAACAAAATGGATATAGTCATAAATGCTGAACAAATCACTATTATTATTCTATACAGGATTTATAGGAATGACCTGGAGCCAAGATTCATATTCCTTTTTAAAAAGCAAACAAGCTATCACCACCTTGCACAGGAAGGGCAGCTCCGTGCCAGGGACACTCTGATGGGTGCAGGGTCTGGCTCGCTCTGACCTGGAGAACAAACATCACTATGGATGTCAGATTGGCTAAACTGCAAAGCAAAGGGGGCAATTAGAAAAGAAAAAAGAAAAAAAAAAAAAAAGAAGAAAAAGTGTATTTAAGTAAAGAAAATGGAAATAAATTCTAACGGATTAAATGTAAAAACACAAAAAAGCAAATCAAAGTGAAGAAAAAAATAAAAATAAAAAAAACCCCAGAGATCTTACCAATCTATCTTAACTAGCTGGAGGAATCAAATCTTCAAAATCTAATCTTTTCTTTCCAAAATGTCATGAAGAAACCTCTGTCTGGGAGTTTGTAAGACCAACTGGCACCCTTGGCACCCCAGCAGTGCTCCGAGTCCTTGCCCGGAAGCCAAAGGAGCCTCTGGGCTGGGGTTTGCTGAGAAGGAGTTGGGGAGGTGAGTGTAGGGAACACTCTAGGGGCAAGAGGGGCTGTCTGAAATGAAGCTGCGAAGGAGGTCACAGCACACACAGGCAGAACAGACTCCAGTGGGTCACCAGGACCAGGCAGTGCTCACCCACATACTCCACAACAGCTCAGAAGTGAACAACCCTAGTTCCTAATGGCAGTACCTAACGGTTTGGTTTTCTTTGGTGCAGTAGTGCAGGACACATAAGCAAGGATTGTCCTCATAAAAGGTTCCAGGGAAATCTCCACAAACCCAGACCTTCAGCAGAGGAAGGACATGGACCTATTGGAACAAGTCTGGGGGAGGCCATGAAGATGCTGGGAGGGCTGGAGCCCCTCTGCTGTGAGGACAGGCTGAGAGAGTTGGGGGGTTCAGCCTGGAGAAGAGAAGGCTCCGGGGAGACCTTTGAGCCCCTTCCAGTCCATAAAGAGGCTCCAGGAGAGATGGGGAGGGACTCTTGATCAGGGAGGGGAGCCATGGGACGAGGGGGAATGTCTTTAAACTGAAAGAGGGAAGATTTAGATGAGATCTGAGGAAGAAATTCTTTGCTGTGAGGGTGGTGAGACACTGGCGCAGGTTGCCCAGAGAAGCTGTGGCTGCCCCATCCCTGGAGGGGTTCAAGGCCAGGCTGGATGGGGCTTTGGGCAACCTGGTCTGGTGGGAGGTGTCCCTGCCCAGGGCAGGGGTTGGCACTGGATGGCCTTTAAGGTCCCTTCCAACCCAAACCATTCTATGATTCCTCTAAGCCAGATGTCATGCGGGACACATTAGCAGAGGCTATAACCACCTTGAGAATTAGCAGACTTCTGTATACAGACGAATTACCTGAGTCTTATCTTCTCCTTCCCAAGGAGATCTTACAATGCCTTTTGGAGCAGAATTTTGAATTAAACAGACTCCATCCGTTGATATGTTAGTTCTTACTTATAGCACTCACTCCTCCACATCCATATCTTCTGGTCCTGTTTTCCATCGTAGGACAATATCTAGTTTTACGAAATGCAAATTAAGGATAAACAAGGTAGAGAACAGCTTCCAGCCAGCCAGAGACACACTCAATGCCCATCTGGAAAAGAGCCAGCTCAAAGAGATGTCACAAAGACTTAAAAAGTCACAAGCAGCATGAAGAAAGAGAGCAAGGAATAATTTATATATCCACATAACAAATGAATTAGAAATCTTCAGAGGAAATCATCAAATGATTCAAAACAAGGAAATACTATTCTTTGTACCATAAAGATAGAAGTGTGGCAATAATCACCAATGCATAGAGCTTTATAGGTTTTAAAACTCAGTAAGAAAAACAGAATAAAAATTTAAAGGCTACCAGACACAGTAGTATTGCTTGTGAGTAAGATGAACATTGCCAGGAGCTTGGAGACTATTACCCCAAAGGAATCACAGTCTCCTCACGTTATTACAATATTTCTAGCCTTTCCGTACTGGCCCCTCAGTGAGAGTTTGGATGATCCAGTGAGACAACTCAAATACCTATACACCAACAGCTACAAAGTCAACGCAGCAAAGGCATCTGCCTTTCGACACAGGTCCCGGAATTTGAAATGTTGCTGTAACTCCACAGGCCAGTACGCCCTCAAAATATAAGGCTGTCATGATGTTACTCTCATGAATATTTCAGGATTTTTCCCAACCCAGTCCTCTAACTTGATTCCCAAGTTGAAAATGTATGCGATGGCTTTAATTCTCACTTCATATATAAATGCTAGAGATTTTATTTCTAAGAATTCTGCTAATATTACTGGTCTAAGACTTAACAGAGCATGCGTAAATTGGAAAAAATGTGAGCAGTTTAGATAAGTTCTCTGACCAAAAGCTATTTCCTTTGGTAAACTGTGCAAATGCAGTATTCTACAGAAAATGGTGTTACTAAGAAGTCATGGTGCACACCTGAGTGAGAGAAGCGTCAAGAAGAGCATAGCTTTGCCAACACAGAACAATAAGGGTACCTGGCAGAACAGGACTCTGGAATACACTTTTAGGGCATTTTGTCTCAGAACTGAGGTTGGAAGGGACAGTTTCAGGCCATCTTTTCAGGCCATCTGGCTCAGCCAGATGCTTCAAACAGGGCTAACTGCAAAGTCAGATGAGGCTGATGTATTTGTCAGACATTCCATTCGACAGCAGACATCTTACTCCCAAACTGTAACATGGCAAATCCTAGTGCAAACAGGAGCAGAAACAGTTCTGAGGGGTTTTTTGGTTGGCGGGTTTTCTTTGTTTCGTTTTTTTTGTTTGTTTGTTTTGGTTTGTTTTTTAAGAGTATGGCAGAATGTTCTTTAGAAGCCAGGCGTAGAAGGAGCATCCAAATATTCCTTCAGAGTCCATATAGTACAGGTATGAAAATATATATTGTAACTTGATGACCACTGGCAGCAAAGAGTTCCATCAAGTCCTTAATAATCCTTCTTGTTACCTATCTTTTTTATTTCAGGAAATAACTTCCTAGTGAATTGCATTTCCAGTAAGAGACTGAAATTACAAATAACGTTTAGTGGCTGATACTACAAAGCATTTCAAATGCTAACATTCTTTCTATAAAGTTGTAAAGAACTACACAATTTTTATGCATGTTACCCTCCCATTGCCTGTCTTAAAACCGGCTTTTCTTCAAGGAGTTGGCAAAACAGGAGGCTGAGGTCAGTCAGATCACTTGCTGGTTCAGAAAACTGCTTAGAAGCTCCAAATTCTTGGGAGATTTTACCTCAGTGTTTCGGAGGGAACCAAAGTAAGCGCTGCAGCTTTGAAAGGAACCTCGCTCAGATACTCTGATAGCAGCTTTCAGCAAAGGCGAGAAGGTCTGTGCTCGGAACGGATGGCCAAAGGCAACGGGTTTTGATTCCACTGACCTTTCAACACTCTACGGACAGGAAGTATATAAATCCAGTGATTAAGTCACGGGCTGCTAGACTGGACACGGGAAGACTGCTTTTTATAGGAAATAAAATGAAAGAGAGCAAATTAGTGATATAATACGGAATTTCACACAATAGTTATAATTTTAATGAGCTCTTCTATGAAGTTTAAGTATTTGTAATAGCAAATGAAGATTGTGTTTAGGTCTCTTACAGTCCAACAGCTCTCACAGGAACTCAAACAATGACAAAATCACAAGTTATAGACTAAGTGGTTAAAAAAAAATGTTTCTGCTCTAATATATTTGCAATACATTTCACTAAATAAGTGATTGATTTCATCTCTACACTTTCCCATACTTATATCCTGCAGGTCAGTCAGCAGTATCATCCGTCAGTAACATGTGTTTTGTTCAAGACCTAACTCAAAACATGGAGGAAACAACCCTTTTTGTCTTCGCATTTTTAATATTGCCCATTTTTAAATAAAACAAAAAATGGGAATTAGGTTTCTTATAATGGACTTGGTTTTCCCAGTAAGTTTTTATACTTCTTGTACCCAACAGATCTCCAGTCTACTCTGGTGACTGTTACAACTTCAACAGGAAGAGCGATGCCAGCCTGGCAGAGTCTGCCCTGGTGCAGAGGACAGAGGGCAGGTCAGTTGGGGGAAGAACTGCAATTCCTGTTAGAAAGTGGAAGTCACTGAACTTTCCTGGTTCATTTCTGTGGTTATGCTCACTGATTTGCTTTGAACAACACAAGCATAACTGATTTTACAGCAGCAGAGCAGCCCCCAAAAACTAAACCCTAAATAGCCACACAATTTGGCCAGTAACAAGTTCTTAAAGTCCCTTTTTAAGCTCTTCACTCTTATTTTAACATTTTTCCACATAATTTAAAAAACTTCTAATGTCAAAGGCCTTCCCCTCTGTCTTTACCAGTGTTTCCCACACCCTGGCTGCCAGGAGTTGGAAGGCAGTGAAGAGCACAGGGTGCTAGGGAGACTGAGACAGACCACAGGCAGAAAAGAAACCTGAGAAAAGAAAAGCACAGGCTCGTGGGTTGGTTTTAAGACCAGAGCTCTTGAAGGTTTTTTTTGTCAATACATCCATCCTGGAAAACTGCACAGACACAGAAAAGGGAATCACAAAAGCCCCTCGCGTGGGCTTAAAGCCTGTAGCAAGAATCATGATGCTGGAGGGTTTATGGAGATGGTACCTGTTTTTCAACATGTCAGTGGTTTCCCCAATAATGAATCAAAGACTACGCTCTCTTCTACCGTGACAACGCTGAGGGAACATGTTGGAAGCCACTCAAAATAAAAATGAAAAATTACGGTTTGCGCTTAACAAATACGAGACAAGAAGCATTAATAAGACAGACCTCAAAAAGAAACTGTTGGATCATATCAGTGTTCCATGACCTGAGTTGCTGTTGTGTCAGTGACCTTCTCTGGACAGCCCCACTGGTCAGCTGACAGTTCACCTCATCCAGGCTGAGCTTTGGATCATAAGTCTCACCCAGCTTGCAGCCTGATGATCTAAAGAACCACCTGCTTGGTCTATGCCACCTGAAAGACCGGAAAAAAGACAGTAACAGACTCAAAATTCTAATTCCTTCTAATTACCTTCTCTAGTAGTATCAACCCTGCACCGCAATATAGGATTGCAAATACTAGAAAGGTATGTTGAAAAAAGTCTAATTATAGAGTCACAGTATGGTTTGAGTTGGAAGGGACCTTAAAGGCCATCCAGTGCCAACCCCTGCCCTGGGAAGGGACGCCTCCCACCAGACCAGGTTGCTCAAAGCCCCATCCAGCCTGGCCTTGAACCCCTCCAGGGGATGGGGCAGCCACAGCTTCTCTAGGCAACCTGGGCCAGGGTCTCACCACCCTCACAATAACCAATTTCTTCCTAATATCTAATCTAAATCTCCCCTCTTTCAGTTTGAAACTGTTACCCCTCACCCTATCACCCCACTCCCTAATCAAGAGTCCCTCCCCATCTCTCCTGTAGGCCCCCTTTGGGTACCAGAAGGTCGCTATTAGGTCTCCCCAGAATCTTTTCTTCTTTAACAACTCTGAACAACCCCAGCTCTCTCAGTCCGTCTTCATAAGGAAGGTATTCCAGCCCCCTCATCACCTTTGTTGCCTTCTCTGGGACTGCTCGAGCAAGTCCATGTCCTTCTTTGGCCCCAGAGCGGAACTCAGTACTTCAGGTGGGGCCTCGAGACCTAACATGAGACCTTGAGGATCGAAGCTTAGACTATCTTCCAGACAGAAACAATGGAAAAGTCCTGAACGGTATCAATGTTGTTCTTCATTCCAGGACATTTAAACTGTCTCTGGGATCTGCTATTGACCAGCAAGTTTTAAATATTCTTTTATCCAACTCGAAATGTTAGTCGAGATGCATGGACAACTAGACGGACTAAAAAGCTGGGTGGCCAGTCAGGCTCAGAGGGTAGCAGATAATGTGTCAAACTACCTGGAGGCCAGCAACAAGCGCAGTACCACAGGGGGCTGTGCTGGGACCTCTCCTCTTCAACTTACCAAACAATGACCTGGAGGAGGCAACTTTTGCTCTGCTGCAAAAGACCTGTGTGGGCAAACAGCGAGCTGAAACAAAGCAGCAGCATCTCCTGGCACAACGGCAGCCAGAAGCGTCCCAGGCCACATGGAGCACAGCCAGTAGATCAGGGAAACGGTTATTCCCCTTCAGCACTTCATCCTGGTGCTTGCTGGTTGGCATCTGGAGTAGCACATCCTGTTTTCCCACCTCCTCCACTAGAAGAAAGCCATTGATAAAACGGACTGTGCTCAGCGGAGGGCCACCAAGACGGTCCCTGGTCACAGCACATACCCTGTGAAACCCAATGAACATTTTAGCTGAAACAAGACAGGTTGTGACCAGGGACAGGGACATTTCTTTTCCCTCTAAGGACCAGTCAAGCACTGGAACAGGTTATGCAGGCTCCATCCTTGGAGGTTTTCAAGCCCAGAGTAGGTACAGTCTGACTTACAGCCCATCCTGCTCTGAGCAGGGAGGTGGCCTCCTGAAATCCCTTCTAACCTGAATCTTCACAGGATTCTATGACAATCTCTAAGCTTGAAACTGATCTACACGATCAGTCTCAAAATCTAAAGATTTAAGTCATAGCAGGCATCAGAGGAGCATTTCCATGTAAATGTTATTGCCATTCATTCACTTCAGCGGGAATAAACCTTTTCACTAGCATTTTGACTAAGGCCCACTTTGCACTACGGTTTGGATTGTCTGCTGACTCGAACAACGCTTGAAATGGCCTAATGTGGAATCCGTCAAATAACATCCCAAACGCGCGAGCCGTCATAGGCCCCCGGAGAGCAGTGAGACTTCTGTAAGCGTTCAGCTGTGTACCTCAGACATTTTGATTAAGACGCTAAAAAGATACAAAAAGAAAAGTGCTCTGAGTCTTTCAATCACAAGGACGTTAAAAAATATCTGTCAGCGCTGGAGACTTGCCTTTGAAGACAATATTTCATCATCATCTTGTGCATTAGTACCTCACCAAACAGAAATGCTTGTTCACTGCGTCTGCCTTTTTGTAAAAGACAGATATTTCCTTCAAAGATTGGGTTTTCCCATGTGATTTTTAACGGCAGAAAGACAATGCTGTGTCTTTGCAAACACCCAGCCAAATGAGCTTAACAGACTCTGGTTGCTTTTCTCTGGGTTTTTGGTTTTATTTGGGTTTGTGTTTGGTTTTTCCTGCCCCCCCCAAGGTATCTTCTCAATAAACTGTGACTTCATTTTACAGGAGAAAACTGTAGCTTCTGGAAAAAGAGCAAAAAGTTCTCTGTACCTTCCCAGCATCTTCCCAGCTACATGCCTGGTCTTCAGTTACATTCTGTCCACCAGTTGAAACCCAAGCTAAACAGGCATTGTGGGAAAGGTAAATCCTGACAGAAACAGAAAGCATATATATATAAATAAAAAGTCTAAATTATCTTTATTAACCTTAGCCTGTACTTCAATCTTCTACCTTCATAGCAATTACTAGAATTAATTTACCTTAATAACTCAAAGTACCCTTTAGTGCCTTGACATATTCTTTTGTCTCCAACAAGTTAGACAGAAAAGTTTGATTAGAACCTGTCAAAACATTACTTAATAAAAAGGTACAGCAAGGTATGATTTACAAAATGGCATCTATTAGAAATTAGCTCTGCATCTGCACGATATAAATGAATTAGCGGACCTCGGGTGACATCAAGGTACCTGAAATTAGACATCTTTATACCGGAGATATAATTACACACAACAAACTTGTGGCGAGACAAAACAAAACTCTCAAGGACACAAAGAAGATTCCAGAAAAATAAAAGATTCTACTTCTTCTTTGGCCAAACAGAAGTTCAAGCACATAGAGGAATCCAGCAGAGGAGAAAATCGGGCTGGTGAAGCGGTGGAACAACGGGGGCCTCAAAACATATCTAATGTGACCCCATACATCCCTTACACCCAGAGAGCCCTTTGTCCTCATTGCCCCACGCTCACAGCTCTGCCTGGAAAAAGCCATCGGTCACCCCGGCAGCGCCCCCCGAGCCCCCCCACGCCCACGTACCTGTGCACTCACACAAGGGGTCTTTGTCTTTAATCTGCCTTTATCCTTCAGATGTGAATTCTGCTCATTTTCCTGAATTAGCGTTTTCTTAACCAGTTGAGGTAGGTTTTCTGGGTTCTCAGAACTACTCAAACTGAAAAACAGCAAGAAACACGTTATTCATGGGTTACTGTGGTAGAGGCTACTCTTAGAATGATCAGCTTTATTTTTAATTAATTCCTGGGGATGGTGTTTGGTTTGTTTTTGGTTTTTAAGATCCTAATGAATGCTGTGGTACCTACTGCAGTTTAAGATTTTTGCACCATAGCTGCAATAGAGTGAAAAACAGCTGCCTAAAATTCATTGCAATATTACAGAGAAGCTACATTTAAATATATTCATTTAGGAAAAAAAAACCCAAACCCACCAAAACACTCCAGATGATCAAGTTTAGCCTTGACCCGCGCTGACACCCAAGAAGCCCAACATCTATTTCTTTATCTTAAATAAGCAACACACATATGTTTGGCATTCTTGCATGGACGTTTGCTTGTTCATATTATTTTTTTCTCTCTTGCCCAAAACATGTGCTAGAAGGATCTTGCAAGTGTCTGAAATACCATTCTCGTTCCTCTTTTCTCTCTCTCAAGCACAGACCCTGCCATTACTGTGGAAGCTACCTGCTTCCCCGTATGCTCTGTAAAAAAATAAAATTATTTGGATCTCTCTCTAGATTATTTGATAGACACTTAAGAATTTGACAATCATATTGGTACTACATAGAAAAAGGGCCCTACACAATTACTCTGTTTCTCTCAGTGACCAGTGTCATAGACTCCCGTGCAAAATAGAAGGAGCACGAAGTAAATATTTGGGGAAAAACACGCCTTGGGAAAAAACTTTCTGTAATTGAAAACCGGGCACCTGACACCTGGAACAGGTCACTGCTGAACACAGGAACTTCCGATGAACCACCACAAGATACAATTCTTCTATTCCTATCATTTATTTTATTTTTCCCTTGAAAATAAGTAAGTTAATAAAATACATTTTTAAGACACACATCTTCCTGTGAAATCATTCTTCTGTAATAGATATGTTCAAGCTGGAGCTTTAGAATAGCTTTATTTGAAAGAAAACATTAAATTATGAGAATTCCGCACACGTTTGTGATATATGCTATCCAAGGAATTCCAAGCACTTTAAAATATCGCTTTGAAGTTGGAATCTGAACGTAAGTTTAAAAGTCAGAATTTACTTCTGAAATATTTACACTGATATTTCCAGTGAAATTATTTAAATAACTTCCAAATATGTGCTTATTTTAAATTCATTTATTCTTCTTAAAAATCATTAAAAGTAAGCACACATCAGCACTTAAAGGAAAATACTACAGACAACTATATGGTGAAGTTCAGTACTTTAAAAAATATCCACTAAATCAATCTAGATTTTCCTTATTCCTTAAACATTTATTAGTTTTATGTGCAGCTCAGATATTTTGAAACTACATAAAGTATATTTTATAAAAAAAAATTCAAGCTATTGCTAAAAACAAGTGAAATTAATGTTATACTTGGAAATGAATCCTCCCCCACCCTGAAACAGAGTTGATTCTATTAAAAGTGATAAATGAAATGGAAATTAAAATTTTAATGAGGTGCTTGTTAATCCATTTGTTCACATCTAATTTGAACTTGGTTAAATTGCTACTTATTATGAATACTATAGATATGATTCCTTCTAAATCTCAAGGGCAAACAAAATGTTAGAGGACTGCTTGTCCCAAGATAGGTCCCCAGTATATTATCCAAGCTTCTGAAATTAAGCACTGGAGCTATTTCCTGTGATACATTTCATTTAAGAAAATTAATGACATTTTAAAGCACTTGGTTAAGTCCTTTGACATGGTAATTGTCCTGAGCAGAACAATAGGACTAGAACGGAAGGAGAGTGCCTACCTGCCACGGAGCAGCTCCCCGACTGCAGCCTTTATTTGTTCCTATTCCAATTCCCAAGGACTTCATCAAGCGCTATCACTTCTCTGAGTAGGATTTGGGGCTATTTTATCTTATTTATTTCTACTCAAAGTGTGTACAAGAATTTGGTACAGATACATATCAATGATTTTTTCTGCTTGACTTTCACAAGCAGTAAAAAACCATAACCTCACCTAGTAGGTAACACCAGCACTACAATAGAGAGAGCACGGCTCTGGGTGTGATTTTCACACAAAACCAAAGTGTAGCAATGAGTAACATCCAGTTTTATAACAATTCCTTAAGTATCTGTATATTAGAAGGAAAATGTATAGGACTATGGACAAAGGAATGCCACAATCAAGGTTGCATAGACAAGTCCCAAAATGGGTCCCTTGGACTGGGGCACTGTAATAACTCCTTTATTGAAATGCTCACATATGACTTTGCAAATAATTCAACGTGTTTATTTTTAACCCACAACCTTAAACTCATTTGACACAAGTAGCACTTTGCAATATTTCATGCAACGTTGCAACTTTGCATTTGCCTTATTGTCAGGACGGTAACAATAATTGAACACTCGGGATATTTCTTCCCGTTAGTGAAAGCCAGCTGAGTTCAAGTCAAAGAGTCTGGAGGTTTTTCCTTTAAATGTGGTAAGTTGTGTTTTCTCATTGGACTGTATTTTAATTTTACTAGCATCATTTGCAACACTTTTGAGACTCTCATCGTATAACACACTACATCCATAATGAGAGTCAATAAATTGCTGCCTTAAAAGCAGCTATGTTTCCCGACATTAGTGTCCACCTTTTAATGCTTTTCCAAAGTTTCTGGTTTTCCTGCTAAGTTCATGGACAACCTCTGACGTTTGTTCTGATCACCATAGAACATTTAGCCAAAAAGGGCGTTTGCCTTCCTTGGCACTCTCCCTAGTATAAGTTACCAGAAAATAAAACTTTAGAAACCACTTAATTCATTATACAAAAATAATTGACTCAGTTATCAAAACCAAAATTCACCAAAGAGCACACCTGAGTGCATTCTGCTAACGCCGTACTCACACTCTGACACTTCACCTTCCGGCAGAAACGGCCGTCTTCCTTTACTAAATCTTCAGCCATCCCTATATTTCTTTCTGTTCTCTCTGCTTCACATTTTCCCATCTGTACCCTCTAAACTCTATCCAGAACTTGAAATCATCTTTGTTGTGTCACAACCTAGGGAAAGATTAGAGGAAGGATCCTTCCAGGTGAAATCCAGAAGCAAGGTTTGGCACACGCTGCCCTCATTTTGCGACCTCTTCTAAGCAATAGGATTTGATTTTTTCTCTTCCTAGTATGGCTTCTATTTAATTCCCAATCAAAAGTAATCTAAATAAAATACATTAGGAATGAAGTTTAAAATTGCAAGGAAAGATACTGTTTTTGATAATCAACAAAGCTCAGTTAAATAAATGCAGTTTAATTTTGGGGCACTCAGATACGACCCACGGAAAAAACAGTAGTTATTTAATATTATTGATACTACTTTATGTGAACCTGTTCCACTCTCTACTGGGATGAGCTCGGAGCACTGCCGTTTACCCTGCCTCAGCGGAGGAGGGCAGAATGAACCACTGCAGGGCTATAAATCTCTAAAAGCACAACATACGTTTGGTGAGTGGACATCTGTGTACACACCGAGTCCCAACACCGCTCTGCCCACTCCCAGGTACCCTCTTCTCTCATAGAAGCCGTTCCCTGTGACTGCTGAACAACGTGAATGCACATCCACTGTGACACTGCATCTACACACTTCTTATGAAGTCACACAGAATCACAGAATGATATGGGGTTGGAAGGGACCTCTGGAGATCATCCAGTCCAACCCCCTGCCAGAGCAGGTCCCACAGGAACGTGTCCAGAGGGGTTTGAATGTCTCCAGAGAAGGAGACTCCACCACCTCCCTGGGCAGCCTCTTCCAGGGCTCTGCCACCCTCACAGCAAAGAAGTTCCTCCTCATGTTCAGATGGTACTTCCTCTGTTCCAGTTTGTGCCTGTTACCTCTTGTCCTGTCCCTGGGCACCACCGAAAAAAGACTGGTCCCATCCTCCTGACACCCACCCTTGAAGTATTTATAGGCGTTGATCAGATCCCCCCTCAGTCTTCTCTTCTCCAGACTAAAGACCCAAGTCCCTCAGCCTTTCCTCATCAGAGAGATGCTCCAGGCCCCTCATCATCTTTGTGGTCCTCTCCAGCAGTTGCCTGTCCTTCTTGAACTTGGGAGCCCCGAGTCCCTTAAATTGACTTAGGATTATATTAAATATTTCTTTGTTCCAGTTTTCTTGCAACCAAGTACTAACGTTCAGACTGAAGGGATTCGAAAGCAGAAAGGAAGCACAGGACACTGGAGTGCACTGTCCTGTCCCCCAAGGCCCTGTATCCGTGGTATGAAAAATCATTTCTGGAAATATTTATCTGTTGAATAAGTGGCTCAGACCAGCTTTGTTTACCTGTTTTGATACTACCATTTATACAAAATTTAATTCCCTATATTTGGTAAAAAAATGTTACATAGATTGACAGATTCCTCACGTGACCTGTTGACACAAAATCTCTATCATAGCACTTTGAATATAAGGAAATTTATTTTCTTTTTCACAAAGCGTTGTAAAAGTCCAGCCGAAATCCAACTCACAGTGAGTTCACCTTCGATCAGGCAGAGCCAAGGGCTAAGCAAAACGCTGAGTCCTCTTCAGAGGACTTTCCACTTGGCAACCCCAGAACTGTGCCTGCAAAGTGGCCCAGCTGGAAAGTAGATCATTCCTCGAGAAAAAAGGTAGGGGAACCATCGGGCATGTGTAGGGCACTGTGAGAAGTCATTTTTCATGATTGCTGAGGATTTCGTTTGTTTGTGGCTTTTTTTTTTTTTTTTAATGTTCTTTGAGGAGTGCACTACACTGGAGGCAGCTCCAGTCAATAAAGCAGGGCTGTGCTACCATTGTGCTACCAAGGAGGGCATGGCAAGCGCGAGTAGAAGTTCCAAAGCCGAGCTGTGCTGTTGAGTATTGGGGCTGAGAAGCTGGACGAACTATGCAAAGCTTTAGATCCAAAGAGGCCAGGCTCCGGATTGCCAGTGAATTACGGACGGGCTGCTAGAGACAGCCAGACACCGGCCGTGGAGTAAATCAGTGGGGCTGAGGAGAAGCTGTCGCTAAGAGCAGTCAGTCACGGGCAGAAAAATTTTCTGTCTAATGTTGTGGTTGAGTATATTGAAGAGTAATATTCTCCTAGAAGAAGATTTAAGTGGCGAGTCCGAATTCAGCTGACATCCTGCCTTCCCCCAGGTCTGAGCCCACCGTCTGCATTTCTACACGGCCACGCACACAGCGGGCAATCTGCAAACGCACAATAAATTCACCCAGTCCTGACAACACCTGATTTATGAAGTTGAACTGTAAAGTGTGTACACAGTAAATATCTCACCCCTTCTCAGAACCGAGTAGTAGACAACAAAGAAATAGGTGAGAGCAGGCTGCCGTCCTCACAGCGATTCCTTCGGCCCACAGCTAGGTTTTGACTGACATCTTTCCTGACAACATCTTCTCCAACTTCAGCGACTGCTGTGGGCCAGAGGAACAGCACTGGGACAGCAGCTAAGCCTTTCCATCGTTTCTCATAGCCATTCCCACCCTGCTCCCCAGGAGACAAGAATCAACGGCAAATGAGAGAGCAACCTGGCTGCGTGGGGAGGGGTTCAAGGCCAGGTTGGAGGGGGCTTTGAGCAACCTGGGCTGGTGGGAGGTGTCCCTGCCCATTGCAGGGGTGGGACTGGATGGTCTTTAAGGTCCCTTCCAACCCGAACCCTTCTACGATTCTATGAAATGAATTAACAAGTGAAGCACCAGAATACAGGTGGAGCACTCACGTTTCTTTGGTCTGGACTTTTTTGAGCACTTCTGACCAAGAATCATTTTTTGGGTTGATACTCACGTATTACCTTCAGAGCAGAAACCTCATCCATGACCACGAATTATTCAATAATGACCCACACCAATGATTGACCGTTTGTTATTGCTAATAAGAGATCTCCCTCGCTGCTAGGCTGGGGAGGGAAGGTAATTACTTCAGTATTACTGAAAAGATACAGCGAGACCTGGACAGGCTGGAGAGTTGGGCAGAGAAGAACCTGATGAAATTCAGCATGGGCAAGTGTAGGGTGCTGCACCTGGGGAGGAATAACCCTGCACCAGTACAGGTTGGGGGTGACCTGCTGGAGAGCAGTTCTGAGGAAAAAGACCTGGGAGTCCTGGTGGACAATAGGATGCCCATGAGCCACCAATGTGCCCTTGTGGCCAAGAAGGCCAATGGCATCCTGGAGTGCATCAAGAAAAGCATGGCCAGCAGGTTGAGGGAGGTCATCCTGCCCCTCTACTCTGCCCTGGTGAGGCCACAACTGGAGCGCTGTGTCCAGTTCTGGGCTCCCCAGTTCAAGAAGGACAGGCAACTGCTGGAGAGGGGACAGCAGAGGGTTACGAAGATGATGAGGGATCTGGAGCATCTCTCTTAATGAGGAAAGGCTGAGGAACTTGGTTCTGTTTAGTCTGGAGAAGAGCAGGCTGAGGGGGGATCTGATCAACGCCTATAAATACTTCAAGGGTGGGTGTCAGGAGGATGGGGCCAGTCTTTTTTCGGTGGTGCCCAGGGACAGGACAAGAGGGAATGGGCACAAACTCGGAATATAGAAAGTTCCATCTAAACGTGAGGAGGAACTTCTTTCCTGTGAGGGTGGCAGAGCCCTGGAAGAGGCTGCCCAGAGAGGTGGTGGAGTCTCCTTCTCTGGAGACATTCAAACCCCGCCTGGACACGTTCCTGTGGGACCTGCTCTGGGTGACCCTGCTGTGGCAGGGGGTTGGACTGGATGATCTCCAGAGGTCCCTGCCAACCCCTACAATTCTGGGATTCTGTGATAAGTTCATCAGCACTGTCATTTCTCAGCCCTGTGCTACGTAATGCTTCCTATCATTCCAACCAAGCTTTCCTGAAAGGACACCATCTTTCCCAGATGGCAGGGAAGGGCTGGCACACCTCAATCTGTCTGAATTTATACTGGAAATCCCTACAAACAACGTGGAAGTGTTTTAACTAAGAAAGAACAATTAGAGTTCACCACAGGTCAAAAGGTCATATATTATAGGTGTTCAATATTACTATCCACTTAATCCTTTTCAAATCCAGTAAACATCATTGAAGAAAATGATAAATATTTATGCTTTCAACAGTGAAAGGTCAAATTATTTTTTCTGCTTTTCATCCCTCAATATTAATACATACTCAAAAGGAACACATTTTATAAAAAAAAAATCCCAAAACTCAGCAGAAATTGAAACTTGCAGAGAAATTACTCTAAAGATTCCTTCACCGAGCCATATTAAAATAACTATTTTAACCTTTACAGCAACAACCAGCCACCAACAACTTCAGTAACAGTAAGCAAAATCTGTCAAAACACTGTAGATTAATCACTTTGTAAGCCACACATGCTCATGTACCCTAAATCGTCATTACTGAAAATCCCAGCACTCTCTGCAAGAAATTCTAGTTTTGTTTTCATGTTCATCCACTGAAGGTTAGAACTATCAAACTCCACCTTCAGAAAAAGATACCAAGTTTCACAAAACTCAGCCACGAGTGATATCCACAGCATGGGTACAGAAAAGACCTTCGGGGAAAATTCTCTCCGGTGAAACAAAGAATTCAGCAGAGTTAGATGCAAAAGATGATCATTGAATGGGACTTTGAATGGGAACACTGAATATGTAAGTAATCTCTGATTTTAGCCCATTTTTCTGAATAACAGAAATACGTAATGGCAGATCAAGACCTAGATTATCTAAATGATACCACTACATACCTGCGAGTTTTGCCAGAGCCTGGTTACAAGGATGGAGCTGAAGGACCAGGCTCAAGTGCTCCTCAGCCTCCAGGGTGCAGACTGCTCGGCACAACCAAATGATTGTGGTTGCCAAGCTATTTCCCACATCTTCCCGTGGAACTTTAACACCTTCCCATTAAACTGAAATGGTAAAAAAAGAAAAAAAAGAAGTGAGGCGGAATACAGACGTATACTTTAGGGATTTTCTCTCTCTTTGGTGCTCAATTTAGGAATGGTACAATCTCCAAAGGGTGCTGGATGCGCTGGTCAGAGGTGGGGAGGGTCACAAATATGTGGGGCAGTATTTTGGGATGAGGAACAAGGAGTAGGTTTTCTACCTATAGATTTTAATCACCAGGTATCAAGAATGGGGATTGCGTTTGTCATACAAAAGGATTATTTGATTTAGTCAAGTGCAAGAATCCCTCCAGGACCCCCAAACACCCACAGCATCTCAAAGCACTGTATTTGCTGACGTGCATCATCAGGGGCAGGGGCTCCACTGCTCTAAGATCTCAGATTATATAGAATCATAGAATTGTCTAGGTTAGAAGGGACCTTTAGGATCATCTAGTCCAACCGTCGACCTAACTGATAAAAAAAACCAACAAACAAAAAACCACTAACAACACCGCCCCATTACTAAACCATGTCTCTAAATATTATGAAAAGAGAACGCAAGCAAATTTCTCAAATCTCAATATACTCAACAGGCAGCAGACATACACATAATACTCTGTTTTATTTGCCATGCACTTACACGTAAGTTATAATCAGCATTTCCATCCCATGTCTACGACGGGGCACAGAGGAGTTGCAAGGACATGCTTGAATGTAACCTACACCAAGATATTGAGTTAAGGGAATAAGAACATGAACCCAGAGGCACCTATTGCAAGTAGCAGCCAGTTGGGTATTTTTCGCACAATCCAAAAGAATAAACTCTGGAGGAGGGGACACACTGAAAACATACACATGGTAGATTAAACTCACCAAAGATATGCTGCCATTAAAAAAAAAGGCAATCCTTGTGTTCTCGGAGGCATTCCAGAAAGTCCCTGTGCTGCAGCAGCCACTGTGAGCCCAAGTGAAGAATACTGATCTTCAGTTTCCTGGACTTTTCGCCAGATAATCAAACTTGTCTGTGTTACTCCGCAGAAGGGAGAGAAGGACAGCAAGCAATGCCTTCAGCTAACTCTGAAATTACAGCCTGAAATCATTCTCCTTATTGTTACAGAAAATGGTCCTGCTGTTTACAGCAGCCCTTTTCCTGCAGGTGAAGAAAGAAAGGCCACACATGGGACTCAGATATTCTGCACTGCACACCAGTATTCTATACTGTGTTAATCTGGAAAGTGATGGAACTAGCTCAGTCCTAAAATAAAGCATAAGAAGACCATCATGAAGAACTTTAGTTCATGCCAGACCACAAATCAGGTCCACCATGACATGGAATCATAGAATCACAGAAAGGTTTGGGTTGGAAGGGACCTCAAATATCATCCATCCAGTTCCAACCCCCTGTCCTGGGCAGGGACACCTCCCACCAGACCAGGTTGCTCCAAGCCCCCTCCAACCTGGTCTTGAACCCCTCCAGGGATGGGGCAGCCACAGCTTCTCTGGGCAACCTGGGCCAGGCTCTCACCACCCTCACAGCAAAGAATTTCTTTCTAGTATCTAATCTCCATCTCCCCTCTTTCAATTTAAAACCCTTCCCCCTCATCCTATGGCTCCCCTCCCTGATCCAGAGTCCCTCCCCATCTCTCCTGTAGCCCCCTTCAGGTACTGGAAGGCCGTTATAAGGTCAAATGTGCATGGTCCATGCACACATTTGTGATAGAAGAATAATGGTCAATTACTACCAATTGCCATTTAATTAAAAATCACAGGGTAATAGGAGGAGGACATGGACATAAAAAATTCTTTCCTGGGTCACTGCACCATTTTCAGTGCCAGGATGCAAGGGAAATTCCACTTCCAGCTAAATGTGCCCAGTACTGAGCTGCAGCATGTATTTGGAAGAGAAATTACATACTTAATATTGACTAAATCACTGAAAATTAGGATATAATCAGTAATAAATTTAATAATAATAATCTCGCTGTCAACATCAAGCAGAAAACGAAGTCCTTTAAACTTAGTGAGGACCCTCAAATTTGCTTCCCGTGCTGTAACATCCCTTTTTCAAGTAACACGGGTGTTATATTGGTATTACAGCCTGCAAGATGAAAAGCGACACCCAAACAAATGTCTTCTTGCTTTAGGGACAGGGTGGAAAAGCCCCTTTCTGCAGGAACTTGCAGCAAACCCACTCTCATTTCTGCCACTTCAGGAGACAGAAAGAAATGACACACACCCGTATACGCTCGGTGGCAAAGATGCCACACTGGTCCTGGAGAGGTACCGGAAGGATGGCAACAGCTGCCATTTTCAAGGATATATCCATATATTCAGCCATGCAGCAGGAACATTCCAGGATATTGCAGTTCAAGAGAGGTCCTACTGGTTTTTACAGTGTTATGGGGCTTTTGTCATGCAGGTTACGTGAGCCGGTGGCCTTACCTTCGTCAGAGATGCTGAACACAGCCACTGTGACAGCAAACACCCGAGCTGTCCCCAAAAGAGCAGAAACCTTCCCGAAGCAGCCCACAATGGCCAGGAAAAAGGAGTTTTCTCGGTTGGGTGATGGAGCAGACAAAGCCCTGCCAGGGGTTTGGAGCTCTGCTGGGCACCTCCTGCTTGCACAGATGAACAAACCCCTTCAAACTCATCACAGCTTCCAGCAGGGAACAGAGACCCACGTTGTGCTGGTCAGAATTCCGGTGAGTTTAATCTAACCTTTTGGACAGGATAAGCTTCTCCAAGGGCACAAACGGAGCAGAGTCTGATGTGGGTGACTATGAGAGGGAGGCCTAACTGCTAGTACAATTAACATTTGCCCCATAATGATGAACTCCTCCTTTTCTACTAAACCACAGCTGAGTTTATTTCCCGCGTCACAGGGAGGAGCCAGCAGGAAACGCTGTGTTCCCCGACCCACTGATACACAGCTCCCAAGGATCGGAGACGTCAGAGCAGCAGCAGCATACGGTTAATTGAGACTCTCTCGTGAGATACGGGTTTGGTTGGTGGAATCCTTGCAAACCAACCTGTTGACTTCTGCATCGCATGGTCATTTCATGCCCAAAGTATATGAGAGTGAGTTTGGTATTAGGATCCTTCCTCATATGAAACTCACCCGACTAGAGCAAAATGTAAACAACATCTCAATAAACAGAAAACCACTGAGAAACTCATGCCAAGCTGCACGGAGAAACCAGTGTCCATGGGGACATCCTCCTTTCACAACAGACTGATGCACAACTCCGGAAAACAGTTCTGCAAGGAGAACCAGAAACACTGCTGAAGGAGACAGACCCCCTCATTGCCCCTGCCTTCTTGATTTTTAGAAGTTAAATGTCAGGATTTTCTAATTTTGACACAGTAGCAGAGTGGCAGTGAAAGAAAAAGAGGTCCTTTATTTGACTGCTAAGAAAAGGTTTAGTAGATCTGAAACTGGCCTGACCACCCCTCACCAATGACACCTGACACCAGAACATCTCCAAGTTCTTAATGTCGTACAGTGGTCAATGGTATTTCAAGAGCCACGTAGCAACTGGGCAAACTGCTGATGAAGCCTAAGGAATTAATCAGCTGTTCAAATAATAAATGCACGTGGCAACTGATGTCTATACTAGTTTAAAGACAAAACACGGCTACTCTCCTTTAGGAGCATCACAAAAAAATTGCGGGAAGAGAGGTAGTTACCGGGAAACACTCTGACTCCCAAATTAATGCAACACCATCTGTTTATAACGTCTGTAACTGTGGAGACCCACACCTGTATGCTGGAACCATAAAGTTTATACCTGGAGCTGTTCAGCAAAAAGCCATTTATTGCCTCAGGAATCACTTCCCCACGGTTTCTCCATTGTCACAGAGGAGTATCACTAATACGCGCGCGTGAACACTAAGCACAGTTAAACTACGACAGCTCCTCCGTGCCCTGTTGCGCTGGCGCTGCCCATCTCTGAAACAACACGGAAACCCTCATCACAGGTCCCCACCACCACACCCAAAGCACTTCCTAACACTTCACCTGTCCCCAGGAAACGCTGAAAGGTTCACTACGGAGAGGTGCCCACGCGCACTGGTAAGTGTGAGTGAGTGCCCGGCCATGGTGACATGGAAAGAAAAACATTTGAAAACGATAAATGCACAATTTCACTACAGAGGATTAAGGGTAACACAGACAGTCATTGTGCTACTAGTAATTACACCTAATAATTCTATGGCTGATTTTTATAATTATTAAAGAATTATTTTTGAGAAGAAAAATAAATTACAAGGAGTAATAATAAAACCAAGTAAAGACAAAACTGCAGCTGAGTATCATGAAGAACGACTTGGCAATGAGACCCGCAAAGCAGTACAAAAGCATCCTGGGGGAAGTGGTGGAATCTCCATCATTTGGAATATTTAAAACCAAACTGGACATGCTGTGTAGGGAATAGTGCCGCATTTGTGAGGAGACAGACTGGATGACCCCACCGCCCCTTTTCCATCTGTACGGTCTGTTACTCTGGAATTGCCTCATGGCCCGAATCCCCACATGAGGCAGCCCTCACACAGCTCCAGATGGGCTGGTTCCAACGCTCCCGCTCTTCCCTTACTCATCATTTCAGACCAGCAGAGAAAATCCTACTTAGGAATGAAAATGTCCATAGCAAGATCAGCAACAAGGAAAAGAAATAATTCTGATGCCCAACCATGTAATTTCTCTCCCAGCAGCGGCTTCCAAGCTGGGGACCACGAGGAGAACAGGCACAACTTCACAAGGTACGGGGCTCACCTCCATGCTCTGCATTTCAGTGTGGCTTCTATTTGCCAAATCAGCATTTATTGAATCCTGTTGCAAACTGCGCGCACCTCAGAAACTGAGGAAAAAGAATTCTGTACAATCCCAACCCAGGTTTCTCACGCTGTATGTTGATGACAGTTTCCCTCAGCTACACTAATAATTTAAGCTGCACCCACCTCTGTCTTATCCTCCTCACTCAATCCCATGCCAGGCTGTTTACAAGTCTTATTTACATGCTGTAGGAAGCAGCAGGGAAGAGGGAGCGCATTCATTATTGCAGACTTCTCCCCTGAAGTTCTTTTCTATAGCTTCATAATCCAGAGAATTACTTAAATTTGGAAAAATCAGAAAAAGCATTCTTTGCCCAGGGACAGCTGTTGTGTTCTCGTAACGGAGAAACAGCCTCAGGTCTCACATTTACAAATGGATGTGTTTCTGAGCATGAGTTTGACAAAGTTGGAGAAAGAGTTTCCAACATTTCCATCCTGCACAGGAAGATGTATCGCAGAATGACAGAATGCTATGGGGTTGGCAGGGACCTCTGGAGATCATCCAGTCCAAGCCCCTGCCACAGCAGGGTCACCCAGAGCAGGTCCCACAGGAACGTGTCCAGGCGGGGTTTGAATGTCTCCAGAGAAGGAGACTCCCCCACCTCTCTGGGCAGCCTCTTCCAGGGCTCTGCCACCCTCACAGCAAAGAAGTTCCTCCTCATGTTTAGGTGGAATTTCCCATGTTCCAGTTTGTGCCCATTCCTTCTTGTCCTGTCCCTGGGCACCACTGAAAAAGACTGGCCCCATTCTCCTGACACCCACCCTTTCAGTATTTATAGGCGTTGATCAGATCCCCCCTCAGTCTTCTCTAAACAGACCCAAGTCCCTCAGCCTTTCCTCCTCCAGATTCCTCATCATCTTTGTAGCCCTCTGCTGTACCCTCTTGTAAAGCTTTGGGAAAAGGAGCAGAGGAGTCAGGTCACAGTGACACCTTGTGAACTCCTGCCGCGTCCTCGGCTTGACCTGTTTGTTTAACCAGAGGTGGGACTTTCAGTGGTGGTGTCCAAGGGCCCTGCTACTCCTACAGTTGCTATCTTACTGTTCATCTAAAGGAACATGCCTTATTAAGAACACCTAGAAATAAGAAATTTACTTACGTTGAATGATACGTTATTACATAACAGTTCAAATCCATGGATTTTATATTGATTGATTTCAATTTCCTAAACATAAAGGCTTTACTTTGAAAAGGTTTCAAAATATTGAATTAAGGCCTATGAAATCATGATTTTATTGTCTCTTTGTAGAGCAGGTAAAAGTTAAAAAATAATTAATGCTTTTTTACTTGTTATAGTAATGTTGACATGTTTTTTACATTGTTTTCCACTTTGCTTCCTTTTATATCCACAGAGGGGGAATTAACCTGTTCGACAAGCGAGCTCACATCCCTTTTGCACGTGGCACCCGTCCTTCCAGCTTGGTTACAGAATGGCATTTACAGATGGATTTATGGCACTAGGAGTTTGTCCATGGCCATGCTTATTCCAGAATAAAAATACTCATACACAGACTACTTGCAGATATGCAAACAGTGATAAATTTAGGATATAATATTTCCCCGTGCAGCCACAGTCTTGTACTTGGTCTAAATTCCACCTTTTTAAAACAGGGATATTTCCATAGATCTCAAGACACTTTGGTTTCACTCTAAGTACAAATGAATGTTATATTCCTCTCAAACACTGCAAAGCACACACAGTATTGCACATTTAAGTAAATACCAAATTATTCAACTTCATTACATACATATATGATTCATATCTAGGAGAAACTGATAAAAAATATTTCCTATTTCCTCTTGAAAGCTTAAAAAATACTACTTAAAAAAAATATATCAAAAAGATATGACGTGTGACAACTGAAAAAATCCAGAACAAAATCTCAGGTTAATATTTAAAAATTGAGAGAAGAGGTACACAATGGGGTTATCCCTACTGTCCCGCCTGAAACAGAGAAACATCAGATCTCCTAAAATAAATCTTGTGATTGTCCTAAAAGAAGAGCAATAGAGGTAGAAAAGCTTTTACTATTGGCACAAACCCAAGCAATTCACTAAACCAAACTGCTATGAAAATACCAAATAAAATAAAACTGAATAAAAATTAAAATCCAAAAGAGGTGACTTTATATATCTTTTCTATATTACCACCTGTGAAGCGGAAAAGAAAGCAAAAATAACTGGGATGTTCTATTGTTTTTACCAGGACTTATTCCCAATTACTGCATACCGCTAATTGTGTGCACCAGGAATCATTCTGAGCTGCAGTACGTAATATGGCACTGAGGGCTTACAAAACAAACAAACAAATAAATATTTAACTGCTCACAACATATGGCAACACGTAGCAAGAAGTCCATGGCTCTGCGGGCATAAGATGAAATACTTACTGAAAATTGTTTATCTTAGTTTTAGCACATTAGGAAGAACAACAAATGACACCACTCGAAATGAAGAAATGATACTAAATCCGCTATAGCCATATCTGGGTTTGACGGTAAATAATGAAATTATAATGCTGTATAGTGCTTTATTTTCCACACTTGATTTTGCTTCATAGCAAGAAACACAATCTCTGATGGGATCTTACTGATACGCCCTGAATTCCAAGTATAAATTACAGAAATAATGTATCCATATAAAAAGATTAACATATGTATACTATTATTATATGTATAAGTTAATTGGTAAATTCAAAATGTATTTAAAGGCTAACTTAAAATTTTAAGCTTGAGTATTCAAGCTATTTGTCCTTTAAATGGAGGGATCTAAAAGAAGTCTTTATTTTTGATATTTTTTCAACATTTTTCACATTTTAAATTTTTCCAGGCTTCAGCGTTAAAACAGGCAAAGTGTTTAAGCAGTGCTTTATCTTCCTAAATCCATCACCCACGCACCGTCCCCGACATCACAGCACATCAGCGGCACGCGGCAGACGCAGCTAAGAGCGGAAGCGCGTCCTCTCCCCGGGTATGAAGCAGCACCGAAGGCAAGCAGCGGATATCACCAAGTACACAGTAAATTAAGAACAAGCAAAAAAGAAATACCTTTTGACATCAAAATACGAGTCATCTCCCGGATCTAACTTTAAACTCACCCCAATGAACACATGCTGCGGAGACATGAGCTTCGGAGGCGTTGGAGCCGTCCCCATCAGCTGGCAAAGCTGTCCCTGCAGCTCCGGAACGTGGTCCCACGGTGGAACCCCCAGATGTGCCCAAGGGTGACGTGCCACTTGTTAGCTCAGCCAGCCCTTCCACAACACGGAGTTACAGCTAAAGAAAACTCTAACAAATGGTACGGCACTTGGATAGCATCTAGCAATTCATAAGAATGATAAAATTTGTTTCAGATGAACAATTTGCCCGTTCGCGATATTTCAGTTACTTTTTAGATTCCTGATTTTTTCGCTCTTCGTTTGAAGGTTTCATTTGATGAAATCACATTACAATTAAATGTAGAGATGAGCACTGCCACCTTCATGCAAATGCATGTCAAGATTTTTTATTTTTTATTTCCTCTGAGAAGACTGTTCTAAAAACACGCTTTATCCCATATTCCCAGTTTGCTCTCTGCACAGGCGCAGGTGGCTGAGAAGCAGCAGGGCCTGGCTGACAAAAGCTGCTGCTGCTTCTTGCATTTCCCATCCCTCAGTAAGGCGGGCACTGTCTGTCCCTGCCCACAGGAAACCAGGCAAGGCTTTCCCCGCGCCGTGGGAGCGCCCGAGTAACAGCAGACACACTCAGGCTCTATGGGAAGGATAAAGCAAGTGCCTCCTGTCCCTCTGCAGCCCAGGTGCTCTGCTGGCTTATCAGAGAGGGACACACTGAAGGGGCTGAAAAGATGCTGAAGTTGTCACCTTCGTGACAGCTAAAAAGCCTGTCCCCATCTTTCTCGTAAGCCCCCCTTAATCACTCAAAGGCACTATAAGGTCTCCCCGGAGCCTTCTCTTCTCCAGGCTGAACCCCCCCAACTCTCTCAGCCTGTCCTCACAGCAGAGGGGCTCCAGCCCTCCCAGCATCTCCGTGGCCTCCTCTGGCCCCGCTCCAACAGCTCCATGTCCTTCTGCTGTTGGTGGCCCCAGAGCTGGAGGCAGCACTGCAGGGGGGTCTCCCCAGAGCAGAGCAGAGGGGCAGAATCCCCCCCTCGCCCTGCTGGCCACGCTGCTGGGGATGCAGCCCAGGATCGGGGGGGCCTTCTGGGCTGTGAGCTCACATTGCCGGCTCGTGTCCAGCTTTTCATCTACCAACACCCCAAGTCTGTCTCAGCAGGACTGCTCTCAGTCCCTTCATCCCCAGCCTGTGCTGACACCAGGGGCTGCCCTGAGCCACGTGCAGGACCTTGTTGAACTCCATGAGGTTCACGTGGTCCCACTTCTGGAGCCTGTCCAGTTCCCTCTGGCTGGCATTCCATCCCTCAGGCGTGTCAACCGCACCACTCCAGCCTGGTGTCGTCTGCTTCCTCTTTAGCTGGTCACTCTTTTGTGTTGACTTGAGCAGCAGTAATGACAGTGAACTCGTCTGTCAGAGACAACATAGGCACCAAGGCCACCATATGAGGTGGATGAACAAAACCCATTAAGAAACTAAACTAATGAACTCAAAAGCAAGAATTCCCTACCAAAATATTAATGCAGTTGCTCTAAAAGAAGTCATAACGCATTATACATTTCACCACCATTTCTTCCTTGCACAAACAGGAGAAATTCCTGAAAAATAAAATCCTTCCAAGAAAGGCAGCTGTGACAGCTGGAGAGGGTACAATGGAGGGCTACAAAGATGATGAGGAGACTTGAACATTTCTCTGATGAGGAAAGGCTGAAGGACTTGCGTCTGTTTAGTCTGGAGAAGAGAAAACTGAGGGGGGATCTGATCAACGCCTGTAAATACTGAAAGGGTGGGTGTCAGGAGGATGGGGCCGGTCTTTTTTCAGTGGTGCCCAGGGACAGGACAAGAGGGAACGGGCACAAACTTGAACATAAGAATTTCCATCTAAACATGAGGAGGAACTTCTTCACTTTGAGGGTGGCAGAGCCCTGGAATAGGCTGCCCAGAGAGGTGGTGGAGTCTCCACCTCTGGAGACATTCAAACCCCTCTGGACACGTTCCTGTGGGACCTGCTCTGGATGGACCTGCTTTGGCAGGGGGTTGGACGAGATGATCTCGAGGTGCCTTCCAACCCCATATCATTCTGTGATTCTGTGATTACTTTTGCATTGCAAGGTGCAGATAGACTTTTAAAATTCCCTCCCATGTCCTATTTTCAATGGGGACATCTTCCTTTCATTAGCTAATCGAGCAACATACCTGTGGCACACCATTCTAAACAGGTATCTCATAAAAGAGTGACAGCTCTTGTGTCACAGCATCATTCATGCTCAGCTCCACTGTGCTCTCCCTTTCCCTTCCTTGCTAATCCACTATTTTGCTCTTTCTCACATGGGTAAAAGCTCAAATTGTAGATTTATAGAACCTAGGGCTATGAAAAACATTATGATCATCTATGCTGCCCTCCTGAATAACGCAGACAACAGAATTCTATGATTCCAAATTAAATCTATAAACTCCTGCTAAAGCAACACTTTATTGTATTAAATGACCTCCAATTCCAATTTAAAAGACTTCAGGCTCTAAAGAGCCCATCATATTCCTATACCATTTGTTCCACTGGTTAAGTACCCTCACTATAAAATTAAATCTCAGCTAAATCTGCCTAACTTCACCTACCGTGCATTGATCTGCTTCGTCTTCTACCAGACGCAAGAGCCTACTATCAGAAATCTCCTCTAGGTTTCTCTAAGTTTTAATTAACTCTTTTCCTAAACTTCTTTCATTAAATCAGCTTTCTAGTTTCTCTCAGTCATGGTGGGCTGAGGAAGATAATATTAATCCAATTTAGCAAGTATTTTGGAGAATGAGTAAACCCAAAGCCTACACAGAAATGTACGAGCAAAAAAAGACATTGAGCACAGGAGTAGAAAGACAGAATAAGAAGCAACCATGAGGCTGAAAAAAAATTGCTACAAACAAGTTTATGTTTCTAGCAAGTCAGTAGTAACGACCCTACATTAGTTATCTGCTCTGCTTTCAAAAACACATCATTGGACTAAGCAACGTCCTCACTGCATTCTTTCAGAATATTCAGCTATTTGAAGCCAAACTCTATTTTGTTCACTTACATCATTTATAAAGAACTGAAATAGTCTTATTGGCACATGAATTGAAAATAAAAGAAAGATCAAGCCCATAACATTAAAAGGGCATCACCTCGCTCAAAGTTTTGGCTTTTACCATGAGTTAAAATACTCATTTGTTCCTCATCTTTCAACATTATTTCATCACTTTCTTTTTCCCTAATTGCCGTAATAAGCATGCCCGTGGAAGTTAATACCTATTGAAATAAAAACAACTAAACAGAATCAAAATGTTTAAAATGTAGCCCCAAGGAACCGCTGGGGAAAAGGGCAAGCCTTCTCACTTTTATTAGAAGTTTAGACTGAACTAGAGGTTAAAGGTTCTGTAACATACTAACACCAGGGTTTCCTTTAGGATATAGCTTTTGGAAGCTGCCCAAGACAAATCTTAACTCCTTGTACAATTCTAACCCTGTTTGCTGTACAAACTCCTTTGCCTCCTTCAGCTCCTTCCACAAACTCATGATGACCACAAAGACTGGGAGAAGTGAAATTATTTTTCTAACACGCAGTGAAAATATAATATTTATCGTTTTCTACAGCTTCATCCTTTTCCCCATGTGAGCAGGATTTTGTCTCCTTTGAAAAACACCAACACAGTTTAAAGTAAATAATGAATAATTATTATAAGACTATTTTAAAAATCAAGGTTCTATACAACATTGGACTCTATAAATTTTCTACAAGTGAGCTAAAACAGTGTCACGTTTGACCAAACCAGATTTCAAATGAAACTGGTAATTATACACTTATGCTTGAAGATTAAATGACTGAAAAAAATGTTGAAACCTTATAATAATCAACAGAAAGAAATACTTCCAATAAAGTATGGAACCAGGAAATTATTTTCCAGAACAAGAAGAAAAATGCTATTATGATAAAAATATAAAAGCAATGTGACCTCACCAACTGTAACCAATGTAAAACTGAGACACTGTTCAGAAGGAGTGAGGACATTTTCTGAAGTGCTACATTAGTCACAATGAAGTGGGCCATTCGAGAGAAGCCTGAATGAACAGAAAGCTGGAATTTTAACAAGAAAATTCACATGTTGACCTGATCTTCATATTCCAAGGGACTATGAACCAAACGTAAGTCTTAAAATTAATTTTTTATATTTTTTTTACCCAATGAGTACAGTTAATTGCTTAATTAGGAATTATAACAGCTGTACTGTAAGAAAGAAGAACCACTAATTAAAAACATAAGACAGGAGCTAAATTGTAATTTCTCTGCTGGTCTTTCCTATCTATTACCACTCTAAAAGGAAGACTCCTATTAGATGCCTATATAAGACTAAAATTCACTGAAAAAATTCTTCCTTCGTAGTGACCACCTCATTCAACCCATGATGATCATGCAAATACCTTGCTTTTAGCAAAAACACAGCACAGGAAAAATCAGTGCCCTCCTTTTTTCTCCATAGTTTTAGACGAATTGAGGTACACATTATAGTATCTGTCCCTTCATTCACCCTGTTTTACCTAGCTGTAAATGGGCATAGTATCTAGGCTGTAAGTAGCAGGAGCTGCAGTGGTGACCTGTGTGGGAGGAGGCCAGGAACTGACATGTGCCAGTCAAAACCGGCCCCAGCCTGTCCCAGAAGAGATAAAAATGGTGGAAAAAGCATCAGTCTATGGGAGGAGCAGAGGGCGCTCCTCTCAGCCAGATTTCAGGCAGGCAGAGGCAGGCGTGAAGCGCTGGAGACACACTTCAGGAGGACGGGGCACTCCAGAAGGCAGCAGGGACACCCCCCGAGACTGCGACTGCAGGCAAAGCACAGCAGGGACGGACACCCCTAAGGGACTGTGGCTTCAAGGTGACCCACAAAGGAACCACTGACGCAGAGACCAGCGCAGAGACCAGCACAGAGGCCACCTCGGCCTCCTGCCTGCCCATCGCCATTCCAGGGGTGTTCACATGGACCGGGTATGGCAAAACTTACGGCACCTGGGCTGGATCAGGGGGAAAACAGATATTTTTGTAGGTGTGTGTCTAATTGCTTGTCATTTTCTTTTCCTCAACACTCAAAACAGTGATCTGAGACTCCTGTTGGTTTGCAATAAATGATCTCAAGTAAAATTCCCCAACTCCAGATTGTCTCGCTGACTATATTACCTTAAATTTCAATCCAGGGACCTAGTTCTACCAAATTTGAAAAAGACCGGGTTCCCAAAAATATTACAGCTGTTGTGGTACCCAGTAAATGGGGAGGGCCGAGGAATACAAAGGTGGGAATAATCTCTATTAATTCCCTGACTGATGGTAGAAGAGGGAGAGGTGAGATGTTATTCACTTTGCCAACAGCCAGCAGGATGTTCAGCACATGCTTTGAACAGGCTTTGTTTGGAATAAGCCAGAGCACACGATGCCTTTTGCCCAGCCACCAAGAGTGAAACGAAGCTGAAGGTACTACAAGCATATGTTTTCAAAAGGACATGAGAAAGAAATTTGAAAAACTGTAGTGGGATTCAAAGGATATCAGAGGAGTGAATGTATAAGGATATACATTGCCGGGTCCTGCACTTGGGCCACAACAACCCCAGGAAAGTTCCAGGCTGGGGAAAGAATGGCTGGAGGTACCCAGGGGAAAAGGACCTGGGGGTGTTGGTCAACTCTGGTTGACGCTGGTCAACCAACTGATGCTGGTTGGACTCGATGATCTCAAAGGTCCCTTCCAACCATGAAGATTCTGTGATTCTGTGAATATGAGCCAGCAGAGTGCCCAGGTGACCAAGAAGGCCAACAGCATCCTGGCCTGCGTCAGCAACTGTGGCCAGCAGGACTGGGGCAGTGACTGTTCCCCTGTACTGGGCACTGGTGAGGCCCCACCTCGAGGGCTGTGTCCAGTTTTGGGCCCCTCACGACAGGAAAGACATTGAGGGGCTGGAGCGGGTCCAGAGAAGGGCAACGGAGCTGGTGAGGGGTCTGGAGCACAAGTCTTGTGAGGAGAGGCTGAGGGAGCTGGGGGTGTTCAGCCTGGAGAAAAGAAGGCTGAGGGGAGACCTTCTCGCTCTCTCCAACTCCCTGAAAGGAGGGTGTAGCCAGGGGGGGGTCGGTCCCTTCTCCCAAGGAACAGGCGATGGGACAAGAGGAAACAGCCTCAAGTTGCACCAGGGGAGGTTCAGATTGGATATAAGGAAAAATTTTTTCACAGAAAGGGATATCAAGCATTGGAAGAGGCTGCCCAGGGAAGTGGTGGAGTCACTATCCCTGGAGGGATTTAAAACCCGGGCAGCCGAGGTGCTGAGGGACATGGGTTAGTGGTAACTTGGCAGTGCTGGGTTATTGGTTGGACTAGATGATCTTAAAGGTCCCTTCCAAGCAAAACGATTCCATGATTCTATAAGGGGTACTGCTTTAGAAAGCCCTAGGGAGGACCAGAGGTAGTATTAAAGGATGCTAAATAAAGAGGGAGGTAGCATGAAGCTGGATTTTACAGTGGCAGGATGTAAGGGACATACAATACTAAAAAAAAAAAAAAAATTCAAAGAAAACACACTTTGTTGCTTGTCACTGAAGAAAGTATCGCCCAATAGAGCATTAACATGGCAAATGAGAGACACGGGTTATCTTCTCAACATGAAGACATATACTTTAATTCCATGGCACTGTAGCCATTAAGGATGGGCAGAAAATGGGCCACCACTCACCTTTCCTGCAGCTGCTGCTGTAGGCCGTCCAGAACGCGTGACATCTGGGACCAAGGATGTCACCATGAAGTTCGCCTTCACAGCTCTGCTCCCAAGCACGTTTACCTTCTCTGAGATCCACTCCTACACTCTTTCAGGTTTTGCTGTAACATGACAGAAAGTTAACTTTGATGACAATTATGGCAGCTTCCTTCATCATTCACTCACTAATTATTTTTTTCTAATAATCTTGATACGACTTCTCATTCTGCCCTTACTATTGGCAAGATGGTCCCTATAAGACTGTGCTACATTTTTAACTTTTACTGGGGAAAAAAAAAAAAAAAAAGTATTTTACCAATAGAATATTTTAACAAACTAATTAGTATGAACTTGAAAGCTATTAACTTATTGAAAAAGCTATTAACATATTTTCATTACGCTATATTGCAAATTAAATATTATCTGTGAGACTCTAGAATCAGGTCTTTATTCTGAAAGGAAATGTCTCTGCTAAGGAGATTAATTTTTTTCTAAATTAGAAAAATAAGGTAACTTGACAATTGTGTATTCGTTTCCCTGGCACGTATTTAGAAGTGCTGTTCATTGTACAGCAGATGTTTACAGACTTTGCAAAATTCTAAAACCTAGTATTTCAGCTCCCCAAGTGACAAATCCTGACATTTTGGCTGGCATGGTTTTACATTTGTCCCACACTGCACTTTCCATTTTTCTCAAGCCAGGGAAAGAATTTCACGTATGGATTGCAAGAAAAACGTTGCATCCACTTCAAAAACTGAAGTGCATAGGAAATGCTTTGTCCTTGTTTAAAGTGAGGAAATGTTTTGCTTAAAAGCATAAAACTCATCACAATTCAGCACAAAGGTCTGAAATAAGGCATATGGGATGAACTACCTTAATGCTGTGATCTCATGAACCCTGCAGAAATTCTCCCACCTTTGGCCAAGCTGTGAATCTCTGCAAATTATATTTTGCATATGCTCAGCACAAAGTTCATTCCAAAAGTAAGAGTCTCTTAAAAAAAATAAATAATATTCCTAGTGAGTACTCTCCAAGCTGGAGCTGAAGGAGCTAATCCAGGCCTTTGTAGTTCTCTCCGTTCCAGGCTGTCACAAGGCCAAAGCCAAGAATAGCCAGCAAGGGAACATTCCCTTCTGCGCCTTTTGTTCCTCCGCTAATTGAGCACCGAGAGTTCACAGATGAGAGAAGCCTAAAAGGGGGAAGAAAGACCAAAGACAATTAGGTAGATTAGACAGACAACTGCTACCGGAACAATGATACAAAAGGTCAAACAAAACCAAAAAAAAACCCACCACAGCACAAGGGGGAGAAACTAAAATGAGAGCGTTTTAGACTTGCATTTGCTCAGGAAGGACAATGAGCAAAGCGAAGACAGAGAAAGTCAGGGGAGGATGGGAGTTAAGGTGGAGAAAGAGGGCAGGGAAGGAAAACCTGTGCAGAACAAGGGTACAGGAACACCTGAGAGGCGGCAAGAGTACAGCTCTGTACCTACAGAATACATCCTGCTCAGGAACCAGAACAACCTGAGTTTACAATCTCAACAGTTCTCAGCGGGCAGCAAAGCCTGCGCTCTAACAACCTCCAGAAGTTGGCCCGTACACCGGTGATTATCATTAGTCCTCTCTCAAATGAAGTAGCAGATGTTTGCGTTACCACAATGAACTATGTGAAGATCGATATAATTCCAGATAATGGAATTTTTTTTTCAGTTTGCTTCACTTAAAAACTTAGCAGTTTATATTGATAAAACTACAATTTTTTCTGAGTGATCGCTTTCTAACTGGATAATATTATTTCCCAAATTACTTTTATCCCTTCCTTCATGTCATAAATCACCGCTGGAGAAGCACTGGTATTATATCTAAAACTGACAAAGAGTTGAGCTGGCACCACCAGTAACAGGGTAAATATTTTTTAAAGATCTTTTTAGTGCTTTGCAGGAAATATCGCCATCACTGCCCCAAGCTAATAAATAACCCTGTTGTTGGATAAGACATTTACTGAATTTGTCCTTCCACAGAAAAATAAAATCACAGTGAATAAACCAGAGATACCAAGATCCCTCTGATCGTACATAATGAGGTGAAAAAATTAATCTATTTAATTCCCTTACCAAATACAGTTATTTAAGACTTCACAGTAAGGCAATTAAAACAATATATTGGAAAAGCGGTCTTTGTATTTATCATGTTTTCCTAGTCTGGATAATCAGAAAGATAAGTGCGACACCTATTCTGACGAATGCGGCCCCGTTTTTTTCATTCTTTTTTTTTTTAATATTATTTTTCATTGGTTGGGTCACAAGAGAGCATGCCTTCTGCCTTAGTCGCATGCAATACTAAACTGAAGTTTAGAGAGTTCACATTTTAATGTTGATCTTTGTATCATCACCAGATAGAAGGCAGACACACTGTAGTGCTCCCGCTCTCATGAAAACCTGCACAAAGGAGGTACCTGTGCTGTGAGAATGAGGTTCATGTGCACAGCGCTGCAACGACCTAAAGGGACAAAGGATGCCAAGAATTTAAAGTGTAAATCTTAAAACGAGAAGGATAATACTAAAAGATGGTCCTGCCAAAAGAAAACGAGGGAGAGACCTAAATAAGAAAAAAAGTACCTTCTTTATCTCTCACAGTTCTCTCTCTTCAGAGCAATAGTGAACCTCGTACCAGAGAGATGTTGACTGCAAAGCACAGAAAGCAAATTTGTTGCATTAATAGGTACCGTTTTAAACGGTTACTTTTCAGATTAAAACTGCATTTTACAGTGATGCAAAGAACTGCAAAGCTGAAAAGAGGGATTATAGAACAGAAAGGGTACTCTTCAGTTTAAGAAATATTTCTATTGCTCTCCAAGGAGATTTATTTCATCCAGCATATAGCATGTGTCAAGGGTTCTGCTGATCCTTTGCCGGGAGCTAAGCACCCAATAGTTTTTACATTCCCATGCACCACAATAGCAATCCTTGACACTGGTTAGAAGTGTCAGACAGAGCCTTCATTAATTGTCATCATCTTTAAGACATAAAAGAAATCCTCTCCTCTTGAATGTTATTACACAAAAAGTGTACATGTTATCTATATACAGCAAGTGCAAAAATGTTTTGTACTGTAATAATAATCATTTAGAATATATGGGATAGAAAGTGTTGTATTGTTAAACTGTCAGTCAAAGCCCTTGTTATACAAGGATAGAACATCACCTCCATCTATAACAGCCTTTTCTGTCACTCAAATGTGTTGTTCTATACAAATCTAACATCAATTTGATTTTTAAATTGGCAGAGGCTGTAAAACATTATTCTAATGCGATACCAATGTGATCTAAGTCGCTGTTGATATCAGAATACAACACAGGTTTCCTCTCAAATCCAGTTCTCCTGCTCTTCGGCATCTGCATAACGCAGATGATTTCACACACGTAAGTACATGAACAGTGAAATGAAATTTCTTTCCTTACAAGGCAAAGACCATGTTTGGTGATAATCTCCTCCAATTCGAAATAAACTGTAATTTGAAAAGTCTGGATCAAGGTGATGAAATCATCATTAATACGTACCCTACAAACGCCAACAAATACTCCTGTTTATCTGCCACATCCCTTCACTCAGAATCAGATTAGCCCCTCTATCCCAGCCACCAGCAACTGTGGCTTAGGAAAATGGAGTTAAAGAGCTCTGAACTCCAACAGCATTTCTCTGCCACATTAGTGCAGAATGAACCGAACGGGACAAACTACTCACCCATAAAAGAATGCAAAATTGGACTCTGCTTCTTGTCCTACTGCAAACCTGAATACAAATAAAAAGGACAGATAAAATTTCAAAATTTAGATTTTATTATAAAAATACATAGAAAAGAAAAAGTCGAGACAAGCTTTGGCCCTTTTTAGCTGATTCGCTTTGACATCTGCAATTTTTGCACTAACGTACTAATTTTTTGTGCCTGGGTTCAACACCAGTTAGAGAAAGCATATCAAATCCGGCTCTCCATAGACCACTAACAAATTGAACCATCCATTTTCTTCCATTTTTGAGGTGTCGAGTAGAGATAATGAAAAGCACAGGTTACCAAAAGCAACTTTAGGTTTTCATGTCGTATTTTTTATTTTTTCTTTCATAATTTCCTATAGAAATCATTAATCTAGAGTGATTTATTAGCATCCTTACAATTATTTGGGGACATGCAATGCAGCAGACCTTTCCATGGGTATAATCAGTGACTTGTCATATACTTGGCATACACAACGACTTCATGGAATGAATGACAAGATTCCAAAATCCTGAAGAGCTCTGGCGGCAAGTCCAAACGAATCGCTACTGAGATGGTATCACCAATCCCTTTTCCACTTGTACTGCTTCAGTAACACCTACAGTGGAAAGTCAATGGATGCCTAAATCATTCCATTTTTCAGCTCACTACAGCTTACAACTGTTAGCAAAGGCACCGGACTACGGAACAGAGAGGCTAAAATGCAAACCTGTGTTTTAGTTTACCAACCTGGCCACGTTTTTGCAGAACTGAGGCACGCAAGGCTGCAGAACCTCGGGGAATCAGGGTCAGAACTAAGTTATGTGCAGAACTATTCAAAAGCGGCTTCCAAAATCAGGATATAACTCAAAAAAATCCCAATACCTTGCTTTTGCTCTCAGCTTCAACACCTTAACTTCCCAGTAAACCACCTAATATTTCTATTTCTCAGTTAAAATTTAACTATTATATCCAAAAAAAAGTCATTCATGTTAATGTTAAAACTATGAATTCTTAATATAAAAGCAATTTGTAAGGCAATTAAGAGTTTACACATAAAAATTAAACATACGTAATTAATGCAATTAATATTTATTGCATTAATTAATTAGGTAGCATGTCAAATGAGGCTAAAATGTAGGCAGCTTGCATATTGGTAGTGTACAGTCTTTCCATTCTGAGAAAACTCTCATGTCCTCAGCACAGTCAATTGTTCAACCTTTCACCACTCCACGTGGCCCGTCCTGTTACGCCGAGTCTGTTTATGTGCTTTTTAATTTAAGGTAGGCGCAAAAACTACTCAATCTCAACTACTGTTTTAAATATTTGAACTGGTATTTGAAAGCTGGTCTACAATGAAAAGGTCTCGAGAAGGTAACTACCCAAATTCCAGGATCGTGGAAGGGTTGAGGTTGGAACAGAACTCAGGAGGTCATCTCATCCAACCCCCCACTCGCAGCAGGGCACCAAGAGCTGTGCCCAGTTGAGTTTTAAAACTGTCCAGGGACGGAGACTCCACAACCCGCCTGGGCAACCTCTGCCAGTATCCAATCACCCCTGCAATATGGGGGAGAGAATAAATCACTCACTCTCAGCCAACCGTTATACTGCCAAAAATCATCTAAGCATAGTTATGCTGGAAAAAGAAACAAATTAAAAAATCTAAATGCTTTTGAAGACGTTGTTTATTCTGCTTAGAAAACTGGTCTATAAATAATAGCAAAAATAGGTATTTTTTTTTCCCAGTAGAAGCTTCCTTCATGAAAGGGCAGGTGCTTGACACTGTAAAAATAGGTCCCTGTGTCTGGGAGTTTAGTGTCTGCCATCGAAGCAAAATTTAGGACAAAGAACCTCAAGTACACGGAAACACACCTAAAAACTTAGAAATTAAAGGCACACAGTTTGCTGGAGCTACAACACAGATCTGTTCCTTCTTTTTCATACATATAGAAACTGAAATGAGCTAAAGTTTGTTTTAAATTTTTTTTACCAATATTCTACATAAGAATACATATTCTGATAAGAATAACTATTCCTTCTTTAGAAGGAAAAAGTAATGGAGAAATAATCATAAATTACTAAAAAAACCCATGGAAATTAACATTTGGAAATCATGTGAGAAAGAAAATTTTGATTAAACTATACCGTGTATTTTATACATTGGAGTCAAATGTAAGGAAGTATATTCACAAAACCAGTCCCACGATTTGTCCAGGTATTTTAAATGACAGTGCTAAAGGCATTTCCATCACAATCTCCGAGGAAATTGCCTGCTTTCTATTAGAGACTAAGAACCACAAATGGGCAAAATAAAATCATTATTAAAAAAAAAACATTAAAAAAACCCAACAGAAAAGATGCAAGATCTTTCTGCTACTTCACAATTAGCAAAATTATTGTGCTTATATAATACCTTAATCTGACAAGAGGAAAAAAAAACAAAACAACTAACCAACCTTCACTGTGGAGGTTACCACATAATCCCTTCTTTTCCTCCCGAATGTAAATATTAAGATTCATTCTTTTCCTCCAATTTATAACTTCAAAGAAGACCACATCATGGTTGATTTTCAAACGTATGGAAGTAGCGTGGAATACAGCACACACGTGTTCACGATGACAGTCAAATTCTAATCGTTTGGATTGCTACAAAGGTCTCACGTCTATAGGATGTAAATTCCCCTGCTGTACTATGGCCCCCACCCAACCACACCGGAGATGTTTCAGTATCACTGTGCTGCCTTGTGCACCATAAAGCATGGACCAGAACCCCTTCTTTCAACGGCTCTGCATCTCCACCAGCACTTCTGCTGCTCTATAGGGTAGGTACTAGGATTTTTTTCCCTCCCCCTGTGCTGTCATGACTCTGCCAGCAGAATACAGTTGGATGTACCAATCGTAAAATTTCAAAGCATAGAACAGATACTAATTTATGTCTACAACACCAAGCAGCAAGCAGGTATTTTACATACCAGGAAATCAAAGAAAGGTGAAGTGCTTTGTCTAAAGGCACTTGGAAGAAATGAGTAACAAAGCCATAATTAAAATTCAACATCAAGCTTCATGTTAATCCTCTAGACCTAACTGCCTTTTTCAAAGTGCATGATTTGGAACATCAAAAATAAGAATCAATTCAGTCCCTTTGCTCAATACATGCTTTAATGATAAAATAAAACACCACATTCAGCTTCTTCCTCTCTGTTGGCACGAACAATCATCTTTCTTAGGAATCAAAGTCATGAAATCATTCTGGATTAAAAAAAAAAAATTAAAAAGGAAGCCAAGTCACAGTTAAAATTAAAATTCCACATTTGAATTAATCTCTACCTCTGCGTACTGAGGGACTAGCAGGAAAACACACATACGTGCCAGGTATGCTAGTACACCAACTTACACCAGCCTGATTTAATTAGTTTGCTTTCAATGCAAAGGTGCAGCACCTCAGCAATTATGAGCTCGTTAATACAACAGTGCATTGCAGCACCTTTCGAGATCTCCTCTAACCTCTAGGCACACATAGAACTCCCATTAAGGCTAATGGGAGTCACATGTGTGCATCCAAGGGAGAAGAGACCCATTAAAACTGATACAACATATCCATTAATCTTCAGGTCACTCTTAAGGTCAAACATTATAAAAATGTTTATGAACAGTACTTACTAGGTATGCACAGTGGCTATTTTGGTTTTAGAACAGACCTGTGAGCCGCTAAGGCCATGGAAAATGTCTGCTTTTAAAGCATCACCACGTTTCAAGTGGTGGCACAGAAATTTGAGAGTGCTTTTCTGTAGTCGGAGAGATTTTTCTATCATCTCCTGAAAGAATTAGAAGGGTAGAAATGACAGGGAAGGTTAGACACGAATGAAAACCTTGGACAAAGGTATGCTTCAGCTTTTAATTTTTCTTCCATCCCCCACTCTTTCTTCATATTTCAGTCGCTTAGTTGTGGTTTTCCGCTTCAGGAAGAACATTAGCTGCAGCGACTGAATTCCTAATCTGCGCAGTCTGCTACAAAGATGCTACAAATAAGATTTTGATTATTGAATCACCAGCAAACCACAACAATTCAAGCCCTGCTTGCAGGGAGGAAGGGTCGTTGAAAGTTTTTCAAAGAGAAAGGTAACCTTAGTGTGCCACCCACGTCACCCAGCGTCTCTGAACACTCCCCTTCTCACCACTGTGGTACAGTTTAAGCAAGCACGCTCCTTACCAGCTGAGAAAAAGCTGACTGTCCAGTCTGTAACACTGGTCCGATCAGCAATGAATTTGCTATCTTCATCCACGCTGAACTCTGGAGAAGAGGGAGATTTCTCAGTAGCATGGGGGCCAGATGGTCTCCATGTGAACAGGGCAGGAGGAGATGCAAGTATCAGGTGAGCACAGAAATAAGGACAAACTTCAGATACGAACAACCCCTGTTTGTTTACTGTTCCTTTCAGGAACTGGAGTGAACGAGGAAAGGTGGCTTCACCAAGAGTTACTCATGAACTATTCACAGAATCACAGAACGATATAGGGACCTCTGGAGATCATCCAGTCCAACCCCCTGCTGGAGAGGGGTCACCCAGAGCAGGTTGCACAGGAACGTGTCCAGGGGGGTTTGAATGTCTCCAGAGAAGGAGACTCCACCACCTCCCTGGGCAGCCTCTTCCAGGGCTCTGCCACCCTCACAGGAAAGAAGTTCCTCCTCATGTTTAGGTGGAACTTCCTGTGTTCCAGTTTGTGCCCATTTCCTCTTGTCCTGTCCCTGGGCACCACTGAAAAAAGACTGGCCCCATCCTCCTGACACCCACCCTTGAAGTATTTCTAGGCGTTGATCAGATCCCCCCTCAGTCTTCTCTTCTCCAGACCAAACAGACCCCAGTCCCTCAGCCTTTCCTCATCAGAGAGATGTTCTAGTCTCCTCATCATCTTTGTAGCCCTCCGCTGTACCCTCTCCAGCAGTTCCCTGTCCTTCTTGAACTGGGAAGCCCAGAACTGGACTGAAAACTCATTCTGAAACTCATCTTCCAGAACTTGTTTCAAAACTCTAATTCTGCACGTGAGGCTTGTTCAGCGCTTGCCAATGACCTCGTGACAGGGTCTATAGGAATTTCCAAGCACTGACAACTTCGCATTACAAGTGTTTGTTCAGAGACCTCATGTGACAGACACAGATGGCCACCTGCATCTGGAGTGTCAGGTCAGAACACGGGTAAGAGGCTGGAGAACAACCTCTCACCTACAAAGCACGGCTCCCAGAGACGGTCACAACAGTGTAAGCCCCAGCAAGAAATCACACATTGCTTCAGTCTTGAGTTCCAGGTCCTCTGCTGCCTTTGCCTGGTATGGCCGTGTCACGCAGGGTCTCCCTTCATGAGATTTTTATACACTGATACAGCTCTTCACAGCACCCTTCACAAGGAAGTGGGGTTTTTTTACTTCTAATTCAAATATGCAATGATAAATAAATGATATTAGGTAGAAGATTAATTCCATGATTCAATTAATTACTTCTCAGCAGAAATAAATGATTGCATGGCTTTCTTTCAAAAACAAAGCAAAAATAGGTCCAAATACCTCAGTGTACATGGTAGACTATCTAAGTATTTGGGGGTGATTGTTTTTCCTTCAACGGTCATAAGCTCTGCACTACAGTGCCCTTTTGAGAGACAAATGAGTTTTCCAAGCTCAAAAGATAGTTACCTTGTTTTGCTTAAAACGTAGTTTTCATATAAAAAGATGTAATTCCCATTTTGCGAAATCAGCCATGTGAATTAGCCTTATTCACTTCAAACAGTTCTTCTAACCAAGAAGTTACTCATTTTTAACAGTTAGGCATCTGTTTTGAAAATTCCATTGTGAAAAATGACATGTAAATATTTATTAAAGCTGTTCTTTCAAGTTCATAATATTCAGAAAGTCCTGTAGGCTGTTTTGCGGCACCACAAGTAGTCCAGAGTGCTACCTAATTTCTTGGCTGTGAATTCGAAAAAGATGGTATAGAATCCAACAATGTGTGCCCATGGAATCCCCCCACAGCCTCCTTAGCACAGATCACCTCAGCAAGCTCCCTGAGGAACCGGGACCCTTAACGCCACCTCTGATGAATGGCGGATTCACGAATACCCCAAAACTTCATATAGTTACTGTTTGGAAATGAAAAAATCACTATTTGAGTATCTTTTACATATAATAAACAATGTAGATTCCTCTCAACCTGCATAGAATCACACTTTAGAGAATTCCCTTTAATTTGCTTTCTAGAATCGTAATAGCCAACTTTCCAAAACAGCTTTCCTCAATTAAGTGTGTAATATGTTCACATAATACCCTCCAGGTCACATAAAACACTTCGGGACCCATGAGGGAGGACCTGGCTGTCCCCAAGGCCAGTGACCAACCGACCAACCACAGATGAAGCAGCATCGGCACAAAGCTGCTGGAGGAACAGCTTACAGGCCGCTGCCTCATTTCCTCCCTCATCTGCTGGGTCTCTCCCCTCACAGCCCTGTGAATTCCGTCAGTAAATGCTACATAAGCACCGCTGCTGCGCCGCAGGGTGCCCTCCCCAGCCCGAGCCGGGAGCCCCTCCACCGCCACACGGGCGGCCAGGAGGAGCAAAGGCCGATGTCGGGCGCTTGCCGAGCTAAAGACGGGGAAAACGCAGCTCCGCTTCTAGCGGGACACCTGACCGCTCGCAGGGCCTGGGAGGCGGCGGCGACTACCGCCCCTCCTCGGCCCTCTCCCTCACACCCCGTCCCGGAACCGCCCCTCCTCCTGCCTCCCCTATTGGCTCCTTATCGCCACCCCGAGCCACCGATTTGCTCTGCGGCCTGTCAATCAAACCGCCCCGCCGTTCACCCTGGCATGGCCGCCGTCCCGCGAGCCCCTCTAGCGCCTCGTCTCTATCTCTCAGAGCACTTCCTGCGGAGCCGCTCTAGGCGGTCACCTGCCGTATCTATTGTCCACGCCGCAGCCGCTCTAGGCACCGGGAGCTGGCTCTATGACCCGGCGGGGCCTGCTGGCGGGACGGGGCGGGCGGGTTGAGGGGAGAACCCCCGGGGCGGCCCGAGGAGGCTCCGTCCGCGCAGGTCTTCGCTCGGAGGCCGGAGGCTGAGCCCGTCGCACCCGTAGCCCCGCTGAGTCCCGGCGGCCTGGGCCCGCCGGAGGCGCAGGTCAGTCAGGGCCGGGGCGGGAGGGGTCGGGAGTGCTGCCGGCCCCCTGGCAGCCGGGCTGCGGCGGGCGGCGCTGGGGCCGTGCGGGGGCTGCTGCTGGGGCCGCCGCCCTCCACTGAGCCCGGCCTGGCAGCTGCCATGGCCCGGCAGGCTCGGGGCGGGCGGCGGGCCTGGGAGGCCGCTGGGACAGCCGGTGTGGGACGGGCTCTCCGGGGCTCCTCTAGGCCTTCCCTCTCTCCTCGTAAAAACTTATGTTTTTATAAAGCCTTTCACGCTGGCTCCGGGCGGTTTGGTGAGTCCCGCTGCCGTTGTGTCTCCTCAGCGTGCAGAGAGGCTGCGGGGTTTGCAGCTGGGCCCAGGGCGGAAGGTAAGAACAGAGCAGGGCGATGTGCTCTGTAGAGCACACTATATTCCGGCAGAGGGTTATTTTACTCTGAATTGGTACTCTGATGTCAGCTGAGAGAGGGAACCGTTTATAGACCTCCAAAGGTCTTTCCTCCTATAGGTGACAAGGCTTCCTATAGGCACTGCCTGCTAAAGGTGACAGTGGCTCCTCTCCACCTTCTGTTAATCCAGCTTTGTCCAGCCTGTAACTGCAAGTAACAAACTATTAGTTTGCCACAAAACTAATGTAGATTTAGGCTGAATTTCTTACATCTGATTTTCTAATGTCATTCAGACATTAGGCTGAATGTCTTACCACAAAAAAGACATTGAGGTGCTGGAGTGGGTCCAGAGAAGGGCAACGGAGCTGGTGAGGGGTCTGGAGCACAAGTCTTGTGAGGAGCGGCTGAGGGAGCTGGGGGTGTTCAGCCTGGAGAAAAGGAGGCTGAGGGGAGACCTTCTCGCTCTCTACAACTCCCTGAAAGGAGGGTGTAGCCAGGGGGGGTCGGTCTCTTCTCCCAAGGAACAGGCGATGGGACAAGTGGGAATGGCCTCAAGTTGCACCAGGGGAGGTTCAGATTGGAGATTAGGAACAATTTTTACATGGAAAGGGTTATTGCACATTGGAAGGGGCTGCCCAGGGCAGTGGTGGAGGCACCATCCCTGGAGGTACCTAAAAGCCGGGCAGACATAGTGCTTAGAGACATGGTTTAGTGATGGGTTTTATCAGAGTTAAGTTGATGGTTGTACTCGATGATCTTAAAGGTCCCTTCCAACCCAGGCAATTCGATGATTCTATGAGTTGCCATTGTGTTTTGGCGGAGGGATGAATTCTGCTTATGGTACGGACCATACCAAAGACCACAGCACTGTATATTACTTTCAGTCCCTAAGTATATTTCTGGTATCATCTTTCACCTGTCAGTGGGAGGAAGGTGTTCACCAGGGTCAAAGATGAAGTACAGCCTGTTTGTAGTAAAGTCTGATTCCAAAATATTTAGCCATTTGCTTGATTTTACTGGAAGTTAGTGAATTCTTGTCTTATTTCTTTGGAGCTGTTATTAATATGCACTTCAGCAACAGTTGCTGATAAGGGGTTTCACTTTAATACTATTTTTATTCTTTATGAAGATCTATCTTATCAGTGCTGTCTTCTACAAACTTGTTTTCCTTTATGCTTCAGTTTCTACTCATCAGCAGTTTGTTTTTCACTTCCTGGATGTCCAGTCATCACTAATGAGTGTAATGAAGTGATTAGTGGGAAAACAGCTGAACGTGTCATTGCTGGGATGTGAATTAAAGTAGCAAATAAACTCTTAAAAGGAGTAACAATTCACACGTCTGAATTATTTTTTTTTCTTTGAGCTTGTTCATACTGCATGAAGTCGCCCATTTCAGTGGCTTGCTCTGGAGTTAGAGGGATAACTTCACACTTATAAGATGTATAAATGAACTCATTAAAAAGGCTTCTTTCATTTTTTTGGTAGAAATAGAATAGACCAGTAAGGCGCGTAATCAAGTGTATTGGAGGGATTTGACACTTATATTTTAATTCTTCTGGAATTCACTATGGAAATGATCATGTCAGTATTGGAACACCTGCTGTGGTTGCTAGTAAGAATACTTTTGGGGAGTTAGAAGGAATGCTTTCTTTGGGGAGAATAGCTCAGTACTTGTGTCTGTTGTGATACAGGTGGAGAAACGATAGTGCTGTGCACGAGCGATTACACCATGAATAGGCCAGTTCAAACTCACTTCAGCTTTCTGTTAAAAAAAAATAAAAATCCTTCCAGTCTTTTGCTATCCTATGCCCTGTAATAATGTTTTGGAAATACTCTGTCTTATTTGGGGTAAATCAGATGTTACTTTTATTGCTAAAAATTGTCAAAAGTTTGTGTCTGCCTGTGCAAACATATTCTTTAGAAAGCAGTATTATTTTTTTATTTTAAGAAAATCGTAATATTTTAATAGCTTATGCTTTTATGCTTTAATTACCGTGATGCTTATAGTGTTCTCCATATTCTTAATTAATTGATAAAGTTCAGTGAATCGAGAAGTGGAATACATTTAAACCTATTGTCTATGAGGGTTTTGCAAGGACCTTATATTTACATCCTCTCTGTTGCCCAACAGTCTGGCTTGTATTGGGGGAGACTGAAAGAGGTGGGGTGTTCAGGTATTTTTGTAAGTAACAATTTTTTATTTATTTTTTTTTTAAAAAGCCAATGTTATGTATATATATTTGCAGTTTTTAAAGAAAGAATTGAGCGCGTGTTCTGAGTACAGAGCATAAGGAAATTGCATTAATCTGGGGCCACGGCAGATGAAATAACTCTTTGCTTCGAGTTTTGCCTCTGTTTGTAACGCCTTTTAACTTCTAAGCCTGCCTTGGTGCAAACTTGTGGGGTTTTTATTTGGGGGATCATCCTTTTCACCAAATGAAGAAAATCAGTTCTCATTAAAGCTTTAGTGAAACTTATAATAATTTATATAATTGATTAAATAATTTAAATTAGACATCTCTCTGCATGAGTGGCAAAGGATCTTTTATTTATATTAGATTTGTTGAAAACTGTAACATAGTAGCGTGGAACTTACCTGTATCTGAACCAGCTCGTGCTGAGGTCTCTCGTCACTACCCTTAGAACTCTTAGTACAGCAGATATAAAATATCCTCTGAATCTGTTTTTAAAAAGTTTAATGTCTTAGGTAATGGGCTTCGGGTGCATCGTGGATCCACCCCGATTGCAGGGCTTTCGGACAGCTGGAATGGTATGGCCCGGTTCATGCTGGTGGGCTATTAAGGATTAAGGTAGATCTATGGAATGTCTCTTCTGTGCAAGGAGGGTGTTTAGATTTGGTAGAGAATTTTTTTGTTTGTTTGAGGGCTCTGTGTGTTTGTCTTCTTTCAGATTCTTCTATTATTCTCCCAGCCTGAGACTGGGTGTAATTTCTTTTATTAGAGAAAGTGGTGACTCGTAGAAAGGCTTTGATACTGTGATTCGGGACATGTCAGAAGCAAAGGTTCTTGTGATGGGCTAAATAAAACTCAATTAAAACTTGCAAACAGGTGTTGGTTGTATACAAAGACTTTGTTAGACCCTTCATAGAATAGAATGGCAAAGGTAATTCCTGTACTCTGACGGTTTTTGACACTGTTACTCATCCAAGACCTCCATTTATGCTTTGACATCAACTGCTGTGGTGCAACTCAAGACAGACATTTGATCTTCTCCTGTGGTTAATCTTTTACAGACTTTTAAAGTGGCAGTTCTGAAAATTAATGAAGGCCTCTACCCCAAGAGGATTTGGGAAAGAGGGAAGGAAGCAAGTTCATGGCTATGTACTATTAATACCGAAAAACGTATTGTAAAATAAATGACTCTTCAAGATGTAAATGATGAAGGGGTAGGGAGTGATGTCTGAATCCCAAATTAGCATATATCTGGATATAGTAATGAAGCACATGGTCTTTCAGGAAAAAAACCCATTTAATTATGTCTTTATAATGGGAGAGAGTGGGAATGTTTTTCTTTTTTTTTTTTTTTTTTAAACATATGAAAGTCATTTCACAGCTCTGAGGTTCAGAGAGAGTAGGGGCAAAGAGAGGAGGGAGGAGATGAGCAGATGTCTGAGGGAAAACTAGTATTAAATTAAACACTAGACAAATCAGTCAACAATCTGAGGTTAGAATGTAAGTACCTTATTACCAATGTGCTTTATTTCTATATTGGTTATAATGACCTATTCTTAAAAAATAAAAGATAAGTCCCCCAGCACTGTTGCACTTGCAATTTTATGTTTATTCAGTGAGAGCAGGAATCAAGATGATATTAAAAAAAAAATAATAATTGTGTCCAGCTAACACTAACTGATAAGTTTTAGGCATAAATACATCTTCATTAAGTTAGCTTGTAGGCATCGTGTGTTCTAATAATAATAATAAGAAAAATAAGATAATAATAAGAAGAAACAATTGTGAATAAGGGGAAGGCAATGCCTGGCTTGGTAGACAAGGGGAGGGCAGCAGATATTGTTTCAGTAGGGCGTTCACCACTGTCTCCTGTGGTGTCCTCATAGCGAAGCTGATGGAGTATGGCCTGGGTGAGCAGACAGTGAGGTCAATATAAAACTTGCTGAGCAGTTGGGCCCGGGGGTAGCAAAGTCTAGTTGGAGACTAGTAACTAGTGGTGTTCCCCTGGGGTCAATACCAAGTCCAGTCCTGTTTAACATCTTCATTAACAATTTGGATGATGGGGCAGAATGCAACCTCGGCAAGTTTGCTGATGACACAAAACTAGGAGGAGTAACTGGTAAGTCAGAGGGTGACACTGCCATCCAGAGGGACCTTGACAGGCTGGAGAAATAGGGTGACAGAAACATTGTGGAGTTCAAGAAGGGAAAGTGCAAAGTCCTGCACCTGGGAAGGATCAGCCCCATGCCCTGGTGTCTGCTGGGTGGCAACCATCTGGAAAGTTGGAGAACTTTCTTTGTTGGAGAACAACCATTTGGAGAAATGGACCTGGGGGTTCTGGTGGACACCAAGTTCAGAATGAGCCAGCAATGTGCCCTTGTAGCAAAGACGGCTGCTGGTATCCTGGGCTGCATTAGGAGGAGTGTTGCCAGCAGGTCAAGGGAGGTGGTTGAGGATCCTCTCACTCTCCTTGACAGTGGTGGGGCTGCCTCTAAAGTACTGTGTCATTTCTGGGCTCCCCAGTACAGATGAGGCCTGGAAGTATTGGAGAGTCCAACAAAGAGAAGGGAAGAGTCCAGAGAAGGGCAACGGAGCTGGTGAGGGGTCTGGAGCACAAGTCTTGTGAGGAGCAGCTGAGGGAGCTGGGGGTGTTCAGCCTGGAGAAAAGGAGGCTGAGAGGAGACCTTCTCGCTCTCTCCAACTCCCTGAAAGGAGGGTGTAGCCAGGGGGGGTCGGTCTCTTCTCCCAAGGAACAGGTGATGGGACAAGTGGGAATGGCCTCAAGTTGCACCAGGGGAGGTTCAGATTGGAGATTAGGAACAATTTTTACCCTGAAGGGGTTATTGCACATTGGAATGGGCTGCCCAGGGCAGTGGTTGAGGCACCATCCCTGGAGTTATTCAAAAGCTGGGCAGACATAGTGCTTAGAGACATGGTTTAGTGATGGGTTTTATCAGTGTTGGGTTGATGGTTGGACTTGATGATCTTACAGGTCCCTTCCAATCCAGAGAATTCTATGATTCTAAAGGGCCACAAAGTTGATGAATGAACTGGAGATGACCCCTGTGGGGACATGCTGAGAGAGCTGGGACTGCTCACTATGGAGAAGAGAAGGCTCCAGGCAGATCTCATTAACATATATAAATACCTGAAGGGTGGGTGCAAGGAGGACAGAACCAGGGTCTTTCCAGTGGTGCCCAGTGACAGGACAAGGGGCAGTAGGCACACTCTGCAATGCAGGAAGCTCTGTCTGAACATCAGGAAACACTTTGTCACTGTGAAGGTGACCAGGCAGCGTCACAGGTTGCCCAGAGAGACCGTCAAGTCTCCCTCCTTGGAGATACTAAAAAGCTGTCTGGACATGGTCCTGGGCAACTGACACTGGCTGGCGCTTCTTGAGCACATGGGGACTGGACTTCCCAAGCTGGCAATAAACACACTGATCCCTTTCAGCTTGCCCCTGTTATGACACTTATAAAAATAAAAAGGGAGGGGGTCACAGTCAGCTCCGAAATGTTTTCCTTTCCTTTTTTTTTTTTTTTTTTGTTTCCCCTTAGCTTGCAGTAGATCCTCAAGCAGGATTTGGCAAGCACCAGCGGACTTTCACACACATACTTTAGGAAATTTGGGGCAGGAAACCGCTCTAAACTACTTTAGAATGACTGCAAAAAAAGAGCCCTTTGCCAGCAAGCTTCGAGAGGCATATTTTTCTTCAAATCACTACCAACTCCATTCTATAAATACTGTAAAGTGTCTATTGATCCTTCACATCATAAGGACCCTTAACGCTCTACAAATATATTAGCCTTATACATATGTTTAGTATACACTAAGCTGAACAACTCATGAGATACAAACTATGAAAAGGATGCATTTGCACTTGTATGCAATGTGTGAATTTAGAAGATGATAATTCCGTCAATTAAAATTAGCCTTTCACTGGAGTACCCCGATGTAGATTTCTCCCTAGCAAGGTCTGGCTTCCAAATGTTCTCTTTCCAGGAACAGCGCTTGGATTCTCGCAATTATTTAGAGCATGCAGAGAGCGAATTTAAATTTCCAACCTAAATGATGGTGAGTTGTGTATGGCTAAAAGTAGGAATAGACTCAAGCTGACTGCATCGCTCCTGCCGTTAAAGGTGACAGCCCCTACAGCTGTTAACATCTCTTGGGCTGCAGCAGAAGGTTACTGCAGGACGGTGTTTTCAAGCAGGCTACTTGTGTTGTTTTGAGGCTTTTTATTGATTTTGGGGGGGGGAGGGAGGCGGGTGGCTAGGTTTGGGTTTTTTTATCTTTTGAGACCTAATAGAATATATCCTTTTTCACCTAGACCAGGGAAGGGAGGAAGAGAAAGGGTGTGATGCTACAGCTCTCATTTACATCATATACATCTCCTAGCTCTCATAACTGCTATGCTCTCACCACCACCTACTCCACAGCACTCCCTGTGCTCTTCCAGTAGTAAAGTTAAAAGCAGCATATAAAAAAAAAAAAAAAAAAAAAATTTAAAAAGGGGGTGTTCTGCTAAAAGCTGGAGGCTGCTGAGTCAGCTTGTGCTGTACATGGACAGAGAAGGCAGCGGGGTCTCTGTCCTGCAGCTGCTCAGATGAGGTGAATGGTTCCTGAGCCGTACGTCTGACCTACATCTACAGGCGCTGTCAGTTCACATCTGAACTTCACAAAAATCTTCCGGAGCAGGAGAACAGAACGGATGCTGTCTCTTTGTAACATGCCTTTCTCGGAGATGGTGGTAGGGGTGTTTTGATTTGGAGGTGGAATGCAAGAAATTTTGAAATCTGAGATTGTTTCAAACTGTTTTCAAAGGAAAACTAAATGCAGATTTATTTATTTTTTTTTCAGAGGAAGAAAGGATAAAAATTAAGGTAAATAAAAAACTTTGAGGAGGAGGAAGACAAATACGTAATACTGAAGAGAGAAGAATTATGGCAGTGATGCAACTCTTGAATCAAGGATGACTCTGACTGGGCCTGGACGCTTCTTCCCTTCCCTGCAGGAGAGGACCTGGGGAGCGTTTTGGCCTTTGGAAGTGAGTTGAATCGCTCCTAATACTCACTGTGTTTGTATCAGTAGCTGCCTGGGAACAACCTCTCTAAAAGCTCTGTCTCTGCCACTGCTTATCTCCACCGCCATTGTTTTCGCTAATATTGGCAGTGAGGTTGGAAAATAAAGGAAATAATCCAAATTTAAATTCTAAGAGAACTTGAAAAAAAACATTCAAAACTAATATTAATTCTGTAAGCAGAGGAGCTGACAGAAGATGTCACTGGGGTGGGCTGGCAAGGAGAAAGGAACTTTTCCTGGAAAGGAAATTAATTTTGGGCCATGAGACTGTGGGGCAGAGCTAAATCATGAAGGGGAGTTCACGTTGGAATTGCAGAGGGGTTGCAGAAGCTGTGGCAGCACACAGCTTGGGCTGCCTGGTAAGGAAATGATTATCCCTCTGCTCAACTGTTACTTGTAATATGTGTGTGCAACCCTGCCAGTGGATTTTAAAATGCTAATGAAGTTCCAGGATTGAAGAGAGTGTGGTGAAAGCATATCAGTCTTCCGTCATGTGCTTAAAGTTACCGTAATTACCAAGTAATAAAACTGTCAAGATTTGGGGACACCAAGCACATCTAATTTTCCCAGCATCCCTGTTAGTCACTGTGTGTGCCAAACATTTCAAAGTACAATCACATCAGAAAGGTAAGCGTGGGAGGAACCACAGTGTGGTGCTTATTTAAAGAGAGTAGCCTCTCGCCTCCCAGTCTGCACGAGTCCTACTGCAGACTTGTACAAATAATTCTTTGGTTCTTTTTGGTTTTGAACGATAGCAAAAAGTTTCATTATTGGTATTTCCAGTGTTGTGGTGTTATCCATGCACATTCCGCATATTGGGTTTGAAGACCATGGGAACAGTTCTTTTGGTCGAATGAAAGACCTAGGTTTCTGTCTGGCAGTTGGCTGGTGGCGGGTGCAAGAGCATGATGCTGTGATTCAAAGGCAGCCAGTTTCAGAATTACATATTTTTCCTGGCCCTGGTTCTCTTCTTACTGCTATTATGTGTGTCTTACCTGTGCTGTGCCCACCTGCTTGTGTACTAAATCTGCAAAAAAATTAAATTTATAAACGGGTTTGCTTTCTGCCGGTCTAATATGCAGGGACAGTTCAGTGGAGGGTAAATGAGTGTTGGCGCTGGTCTGTAAGGAAAGGTGGTGAACACAGTTGAAGGGAGATGGGAGGGAGTGACTGGAGCTGTCAGAAATGGCATCAGCTTATGTTTCTGTAGAACACAAGCCCAAAAAATGAGATGTATGCATCAGGTTAAGTACTGTTCTTTATCCTTCCACCAGTTGAGAATTCTTGATGATAATTAGATCCATTTATTCCTAAGTTATGCCATATAGTACAAGCCCAAACTGGCAGTGAACAGGCTTGTCATTTACTGATGCAGGGCCTTCTTGGCTCTAACCTGTCATAAATATGTACAGTCTGTAACAACATTGTTTTTACCTACAGTCCTCCTTTTGGTACAGATGTTCACAGAGGTTAATGATGAGTTAGCTCTGCGTTTAAGACAGATTTTACCTTTCTCATCTAATAAGTGTTTCTAATAAAAGGTTAAAGGGCGTTCTGTTCCTGCAGTGTAGTACTTGGATCAGCGTTGTTACACTTGCATACCACTGAATATTCATGAGCGTGCAGTTGGTATGCATATGTATGTAAAAACGAGCAAAGCTGGAATAAAATCTGGGCAATGACTGTGTTTCATAGAAGATGAGCCCACGGTGTTTAATGCAAAGTTTCAGGGTCCCGTCATCTGTGGTAAATTGTGTCAGGGTATATAGAGCAGGCATTGCTTCTGAACCCCTTCTACAGCGTATCTTTTCAGTCTTCATCCTGGATCTCCGTACCTGTCTGGTGAGCCATTTGTATGGATCAGAGAGGTAGGACCAGAACGGAAACACAGAGCTGTGAAATGGGAATTTCAGTTAGATGACTTTTTTTTTTTTTAGGTAGTTTTGAATGGAAGAAAGGTAGGGAGGGGCGTGGAAAAGATGCATAAAATTGGGATTGACTCTAGTGACATGGTTTAGTGATGGTTTTTTTTTTTTTTTACCAGAGTTAGTTGATGGTTGGACTAGATGAACTTAAAGGTCCCTTCCAACCTCAACAATTCTATGATACTAAATAAAGCTGTGTGAGATACAGTGCCCTTACAACAGTGAGCAGCAGATACTACATGTGTCACGAGGCATAAGGCCAACTTTTCAGGTAAGTGACAATAACCAGCAAATCATAGAATCATAGAATCATGATGAATTGAATGAATAGTTCTGGCTGTAACTGCCCACTGTGTGCTCACAGCCATGCATTCCTGTTCTGTCTTGGATCTGTTCCGAAAGGCAGCTGCGTCACCATGTGACTTTTCACCTACTTTACACACAGGATGGCACATCTGAGCTCTACGTCCTTCTCGCTGTTACACACACAGTGTAATAGAACTTCTAGTTATCCATTTTTGTACCAGAACCTCATATCTTTGTCATAGCCAAAATCTCTTCACACACAAGGGTCTCCCTGCCATCTGCTGATGTGGTCATCAACAGTTGAGACCTACGTTGGTAGCACAAGGGATCCTTGTCTTTCCTGTGCTCTTACACCTCTTGATACTGCCTTGGTCGGAGATATCCTTGCAGGGGGCTCTTCCTTCCTGGTTACCCATCGCAGCCACAACTCTGCAGAACTGCTCCAGCCAGACCCTCCTCCGTTTGGATTGGGCGGCAGCAGATGTAAGGCTCTTCTCCAGAGAATTCTCATTGACTAGTTCCAGAGTAGAAGAGTCAATATTGCCTGTTGGGCATATATTTTGGCTCTTCACCTTAGTGTGGAAGGGATTTTTTTGAACCATGTTTTCTGGAAAGCCTCAAGTTACAACACAGCTTTGATTTGTTAAGCTTTTGGGTTCTTGATCGCTGATGTAATTAAAAGGAACAGGTAGGTTTCAGTTAGTCCAGCAGAGAATGGGATTTACAAGCAGAATTGGCACACCCCTTTAGAGATGAGTTTGCAGTTTGACACGCTAAGGAGAGGGGTGACAAAAAAGAGGAAGTAAGTTGGATAAAGAGGGGGAATGGGACACGAGATAATAGTGGTTGAACATATCACTTGTTACATGCTTCCTATTTATTCTAATAAAGGAAAATTAGGGCCATATTCAAAAGTTGATAGACTGATGCTATCTATGGCTTTTATGCTACGGGGAATGCAAATGTAGTTTGAGCTTTTGTAGCCTTAAATTTAACATAATTTTAAAAGGTAGTATTTTAAATATTAGTTATGCAGTAATTAGTCTATCGCATCAAATTGTATTTGTATCTAATAATACATCTTTTAAGAGTGCTGACTGATCACCATTTTTTTTTAAGTCAGTGGGAGCTCTTAGGGTTCAGAGAGTCTCCAGCGGTGGCCAGTAATCGTGGTGGTTGCTGGTGTTCAGCGAGGGAATGGGTTACACTGGTGGGGGATTTTCAGTTTCCATCAAATGCTGACAGAAATGACCAATGAGCAGCTTCTTGCCCACTGCTCTGCATCACTGCTGTGTCAGTTCTGGCTCTCCGCAGCTCCTTTGGATTTTGGAACGTGGAGCCCCAATATTTAAACTCTGGCAGGTAGTTTATGGAAGATAAATCAGTGAGCTGTCATTCTGTGTTCTTGCTGTTTCCACGCACTCTGCACTGGCTAATCTCTTCTGTCCCATTTTATGGAATCTAAGTTTACTCACCTAAAGTTGGAAAAGCGACCTGTGATTTGAATGTGTCTTTGTTTTGGACTTGATTTTCTGACATTGAATGTAACTAGCATTTAGGGCTCTGGGATTTGTTACTAGTTGCTCACTCAGTCTCCTTAGTGAATATCTCCATTTCATCTATGGGATTGATTTGTTACACAGTCATTCTTTCAGTGTTTACTTTTACTTTGTCTGTTTTGGGAAATAGTCCTGCCTCCCAGGAATATCAGAAATTAATATTTTCTGTGATTGCAGTGTATTACTGTTTTTTTCAGTTAGTGTTAGTAGCTCTTCCAAGCGGTTAAAGAATCGGTTTATGTTCTTTACAAAATTATAGGTATTTAGCTGAAGTATATAGAAATCCAGACAGTAATACAAAATCAATCTTTTGTAAGGTTATTTGAGGTAATGATATAGTGATAAGTTAATTTTACAGTGATTAAGAGACAACACAGTTGGGGCTCCCACTTAGACTTTGATCTGAGGATATTTCTCTCTACACTTGATGAGCAAGAAAGAGATGAGAATTAATGGTAAGACATGAGGCGTTGAGCAGCTGGAGGCCGGGTTCTGTGTTTTATTATGAGAGCTGATGTAAAGGAAGATTTTAAAATTAACTGGATACATATACTTTGATTTCTCATCTTTAAACTTTATTGATTTCAAATTGGCATTAAAATATCCTCTGCTGTTGAGAGTAACTGAAAAGAACAGTGAAACTGAATACATTTTCACAAAAAAAAAAAAAAAACCCAACCAACAAAAAACACAAGAACAACTCAAAAACCCCACCTCAGACTAAAAAAAAAATCTCAGTGAGTGTAAAGAATAAAATAAGTTTCAATTTACAAAGCACAAGAAAAGAATCAATGAAAGGGTCCAAAAATCTAAGTAAGGGGAGTCACAAAGGGATAGGTCCATTACCTAGATCTGTTATTAAATAAGAAAGGAGAACAAGTAACAGATTTTCAAAGACTGATTCTTTACTTCATGCTTTATAAAAGAGATATATTGTGACCTGCTGCTTTCATAAAATTAATCTTAGACAGGAAATCAGAGTGGAACCGAAGCACAGAAAGAATAGCCTAAGGAATCTTAATATAGATGTGCTCAAGTGGCAAATCCTAATAAAATTCATCCCAGAATGATTGAAGAATTAGGCACCACTGATTTTATATATTTATTTATTTAATGTCCCAGAGGGTGAAAATAGCCAGCAAAACGGGTTTGTGTGTGTGTGTGCTTTTGTGTCTCTTTATTCTTCTAAGTGAATTGTTGAAGCTGTTGCTTTCAGTTCCAAATAAAGGTTCAGGAGTTTAGCAATTAATTTGTATCTAAAAATGAGCAGAAGAGCGATTATAAAACAGCCACTGTGGTTTGATGTGACTCGTTCATAAGAAACCTCGGTCTGTTTTCTCTTCTCTAGAAAGAATGACAGGCTTAGTAAGTAGGAGGGAAACTTTAAGTACAATACAGCTTGATTTTAATAAAGTCTTTTTCCCTCCATAAGCGAGCTAAGGAAACGCACTATTGATACTATCTCCATTAAATGCTGATATTATCAGCAGCAAGCTGATAAATTGCCTTTACAGAATAATTATCTATCATAGCCTGTCAAGATGAAAAGGCATTAATGAGTTCGATGATGGAAGAGAACACAGGCGTACAGAAGTTACTGATGATACTGAACTGGAGAGGGGTCAAAAGTTTGGGATTGGTTGGGTTTTTTTGTTTTGAACATGAGATCTGTATCCAAAACACTGATGAATTTGGAGAGAATCTCTGGAACGAGCAAGATGAAAAATGAAGCACGGCATTCAAGAGGAAGAACTCAAATACATGAATATAGATCAGGAAATAATTACTCAGAAAAATGATAGGTCTGAAGATACAGTAGACCTCAAGGTAAATGCTGACTGTTCTGCTGGAAAAAAGTAAAGGTGGTTTTTTGTTGTTTTTGTGTTTCCTGGAGGGTCACACCAGACGTGTCGTAGGAAGGAGGACGTTGTCTAGTTCAGCAGATCCTCTGCCTGCAGTCGGTGCCCTCGCCTGCCCCACCGCTCTTCCTCTTGAGAACCTGCAGACAAACTGGAAATTCTCCATCGTTGTCATTGTTTTCTCCTGTGGAATGAAAACCATCTTTATTTGTGATAAGGATGCTTTAGAATGAATATGAGAAGGAGATTCTTTGTAATTGTTTCGGCAATAAAACACTGGACTAGACTACCTAGAGAAGGGGTGGAATAGGCTTTCTTGGTGGGTAAACATCTGTAAAGATACTCTCGAGCCTGCGTTCTCGCTGGGTTAGGATTTGGTGGTCTGTGGTGTCCGTTCTGTTCCTGCGTCAGTGCAGGGCTCGGACTGGGTGTTTTGGCTGCACAGATGAGATTATCTCAAATAGTTAAATCAGGAACTCGGTGAAGTGGTGGGTGCGCTGCTTCTTGCCTCCTAAATGCAATTTTAAGTCAGAGCAGTGAGGAGCAAAGTTCATTTTTGACTTAATATATTTTTATTTGGCTTCCCAAAAAGTATTTTGACAAATCATACTTAAAGATGTGTTGAAGCCTCTGGATAGAATCTATGTCTGTCTGTCTGTCTTCTACAGATTGTGCTAGAAGAGCAGGGACTGTGACTGCAGTCGCTGAGACGGCACAAACCCCATGGTTACTCATAGTCCTGTGGGAAAAACGGCACCTAGAGGTTGCTCGGATTTGTCTGCTTCTGCAGGCAAAGTTTACAGACCTGTAAATTTAAATGTAGAATTTTTGTGGGCAGGATGCATTGACAAATACGCCTGATGGTAATACATCTCGTACTGATAGTCCCAGAGCAGGTCAATAATAATGCTCATATTGATAGCAGCAACGCAGGAGATGTTACTTGGTGTTATAGCTAAAATCCATGTTATCCCCTTAATCATAATTACATTAATATTGACAAGCTGTTGACAATACTCACATTACTATTGATAGATTTCTGTCAATAACATGTTTCCAAATAAAATATATTCATTCATAATTTGTACAATGCTCAATAACAGCGCTAACATACACCAGGAGAAATTCCTCTTTCCCTGGTGATATCCAATAATTATTGTTGTTGTTCTTGCACAGTGTACTGTACAAGTGGGATTGTTCATTTATTTTGTTTAAAAAAAAAAAAAACAGACAAACTGTAGGTTATTAAAGAAAGAAACGTCCTGTGGGGTTTTATTTCTGGGAGGCATTTTTTTTATTTTTCTCTACGCAATATCTGTGACGGTGTAAAACGAAGGGAGAACCTTTCAAGTAGTAGTCGTGGTCTTTAGTGGTCGGTCTCAGAGTGTATTTGTGTAATAAGTTAATCACACGTCCAGTTTATTCTCTGTCTTCGCCGGAGTTTTGACTGTTGAACTCTGATCCTGTAAGCTAAGCCCGCTGTGTCCTGAACTGAATGCGGGTATTTGTTTCTTTCATTAATGGGTTCTTACAATTCTGACTTCTTAAGTTTTAAAAAATTTAAAGTAGACCAGATAAGTAAACAGTAAGGACATGACAAATATAATTGATCGTGGAAATATGGAGGGAAAAACAACATTCTCTTTGTAGTCTGTGTAGCTCAGCAGAATAAGGAATGCAAAAATTAAAAAGTGCAAATTAGATGTTGTGACACGTACCGGCTGTGCTTATTGGCTAGTTTTAAACCAGAGTCTCAGTTGTTCCTGCTCTAGGACCACTGCTTGTGAACAGCACAAACTGAGAATCTAAAAAGTTACAGAAAGGACTTTTGTAGAGAGGAAGTAATTTTAAAAGAGAAAAATTTATTTATTATCATATTTTTTTTTAATTTATTATCACTTGAAAAAATGGACATCATAGATAAAGAATATAATGACAATTCTCTCTGTAGCAAAATTGAGAGATTAGAATTTTGGCCTCATCCCTCAAAGAACCAGGTGCTGTTTTCCAGATCATTAGGACATTTGCAGGTATTTTTCGTAGGAAAATGCAGATTTCAAGGTTTCCCTTTCAGTGTTTCTCAATGGGAAGTGCAGTAAAACCTTCAGTCAGTTCAGAAGCAAGCCTAGCGCGTAGCAGAACACTTCAGTAAGAGTAAGCGCACTGAGATGTGCTTAGGCAGCAAAATCAAAGCTATGGATATAATCTTTAAGTAAGTCGCAGGGTCCGGTTAACACCATGGCCTGTGGCAAACGCTCCGTGATCTTAGCAGCAAAGCACTTGAGCACAGTGCCCAGTTTCATTGCTTAAATTGAGAATGCTTACCTAATTGCTCATCAAAAAGAAAGCTTTGCTTACATAGGAACAGTGTAAGCATAATTTAAAGGTTTATAAAGGAGGACATCTGGAAATTCTTCTCCATTATTAGTGTTTTCTCCTGTGGAATGAAAACCAGAGCAAACAGTTATCGGTGGCTGCGGTTCCCGAAATGGTGGTGGGCTGAGAAGCTGAGGGGTGGGAAGGCGGATAGTCATTCAGCTGGAGTTGTTGAAGTGATGCAGCAAGATCTAGTAGGGACCGAATTGATCCTTTGATCTCTAAGTGGAGGAGGTGAGGTATGGGGATGATACTGGATGATGCTTTCCAACCACGCTTCCTGTGCCTCCGTGCTTGCTACAGAAGGAGAGCAGTGGGAGTGAGATGGGCTGGGGAATGTTGCCTCTGTATGTGCCTGGGTGCTGGCTGGTGTGGGCAGCGCAGGCTGATGCAGTGAGCCTTACAGACGTGCCCAGCTGTAGGTGTAGAAAACAGTAGGAATGCTACAAATAATGTTTTATACCGGAATTTAAAACTTCCGGCGCACTTTGTTTCAGCAAAGTGTTATTGGTTTGAAGGATTTTTATGGGGTTTTTTAGTATTTTTATTTTGTTAGCAACCATTCCTATATAGGCTCCTATATGGCATCTTTTATTCATAGGATCATAGGATTCTCTGGGTTGGAAGGGACCTTTCAGATCGAGTCCAACCATCAACCTAAAACTCTGATAAAACCCATCACTAACCCATGTCTCTAAGCTCTATGTCTGCCCGGCTTTTGAATACCTCCAGTGATGGTGCCTCAACCACTGCCCTGGGCAGCCCATTCCAATGTGCAATAACGTTTTCCGCGTAGAAATTTCTACTAATATCCAATCTGAACCTCCCCTGGTGCAGCTTGAGGCCATTCCCTCTTGTCCAGTCTTGTGTTGTAGCGGGTTTTCCTCCTATAAATAAGGATTTGTTGACCCTTGCTTGTCTGTTTTGCAAAGAATCTGGTTTAGACAGTGAAATGTGTTGCATACTACCTGAAATACACCACTTCTCCTAAATCACTTTGAGGTTTTTATGTGGAGAAAAGAAACAAAGAATCAGTTACCCCACAATTTTTCCTTACTCAGGTGTTACCCATATTTTGCTCTTGCAATTTATTACATTTATTTTCTTAGTCACAGAATTCCAGATACAATAACACTTAAACCAATCAATTTAAAAAAATATTTTAATTTTTTCACTGTAATGCTTGAACAAGAAGAGTATACATTTGCTGAAGTTTCTAGTATACATTAATCATCTTGCCAGGAAACTTGTAATAGGACAAGTAGCACAATCCTGCACCTGTCAAAAGGCTCTAGAAAATACATGCAGCCCAGTGAGGTACTGTATGATAACTTATGTATGAATGCTGAATATTTCTTTAATCTCATATAATGATTCTTCTGTAAACTAAACAAATGGTTGCCTTTATTCAGCAAGTTTTATCATTCCCACCTTAATTTACATCCATATCTTTCTGTATGTAATCCTTAAATTAGTATTTCTAAGATTTTTACTTCAGCTGCAGCTACTGAAGTATTCCCATGGCCATGTTTTCTGTCCACCCCACTGGGCTCTTCCAAATTTTAGTTAGTGTGGGAATTTTCCCTATTTCTCTGCAAACCACCATATAGTTTTAAAATTCTTGTTTCTGCTCTTCGATTTTAAGGTCCAGTTGAATATTACAGATATGCCCAGTAGTTTATTTATTTATTAAGTCAAATGCTAAATCTGTGGAGTTTTCTAAATGTCTGGGACTTGTCAAACACTTCTCTGCAACAAAACACCAGTGTTACTGTTTGTGAGAAATACTCCAATATAACTTCTTTTGAGATACAGTTTTATACTGTTAATGTAAAGCTTTTTGAAGGGACCTGTAACACGTTAATATCATGTTAATACAGCATTCTGAAGAAGCTGGTTTGTTATTTCTTGTTTATTGCTGGTATATTACAACTTTGTTATCTTTAATAAGAATAAGAATTGGAAATGCTTCATTATACTAAAAATCTATTTGTGTTTATTTCTAGAAAGTTTTTGTGTGAAGAAATGGCCTCCAGCCCTGGGAAGGAAAAGAGTGTGAATCCTGTGCTCAGAATAAGTCAACTCGATGCTCTTGAGCTGAACAAAGCCCTGGAACAACTAGTGTGGTCCCAGTTCACCAGCTGTTTCCATGGATTTAAACCGGGGGTGTTGGCTCATTTTGAACCAGAAGTGAAAGCATTTTTATGGCTTATATTGTGGAGATTCACTATCTATTCCAAGAATGCGACTGTGGGACAGGCTATTCTGAATATTCAGTACAAGAATAACTTATCTCAGACAGAGAAGTACCAACCTCTGAGCAAACACCAGAAGTTGTGGTATCTTATCCTCACTGTTGGTGGAAGGTGGCTGGAGGAAAGATGTTATGATTTGTTTAGCAATCGTCAACTGCAGTCTTTCTGCAGAATTAAGCATTATATTAACTTTGGAGCTGGACTTCTTAAACTTTGCGGACTTGTAAATTTTCTGATTTTTCTTCAGAAGGGAACATTTGCGACGCTTACAGAGCGCATCCTAGGAATTAGGTCAGTTTTTTGCAAGCCACAAAGCGTTCGTCAGGTAGGATTTGAGTACATGAATAGGGAGCTCCTGTGGCATGGCTTTGCCGAGTTCCTGATCTATCTGCTACCACTTATTAATGTACAGAAACTGAAACTGAAAATTTCTTCTTGGTGTTTGCCTATTGCGGGTTTTTCCAATGCTGAAAACACATTAGCAGCTCAGGGCAAGGAGTGCTCGCTGTGCGGGGAATGGCCTACCCTGCCTCACTCCATAGGCTGTCCACACGTCTTCTGTTACTACTGCATTAAAAGTAACTACTTGTTTGATATGTATTTTACCTGTCCTAAGTGTGGCTCAGAGGTACACAGTCTTCAGCCACTGAAATACAAAATTGAAATGACAGAACTGCATGCCTGACAGGGAGTTGATGTGGGTTTGTACTGTACATGAAATATTATGTTACAGAGATTAATGGAAAAATTCAGAAACTATTGTAAACAGACAGCTTAAAGGTGGGTTTGGAGAGTCTGCAATTTGTTGTAACATACGTCTTCACTGATACTATTTGTTTTACTGAGTGACAGTGCCAACTTGCCTCTGAAGGAAAGGAGAGAAAGGAGTTCACCAGCTCTTCTGCTCTCTCAGACTCCCTGAGCCTAGTTTGGTATCCCTGTGTTGTCAAGTCTCTCCTGCATCCAGAGTCTTTCGCCGTTCCACTTCCTACCTGCGTGTCATATACTTCCCTCAGAGGTAGCCAAGGTGCCCAGTAACCTCCATTTTGTGGATTTTCTCAACCATGTTGTAAGAGCTTCTGCTGTTACCAACTTAGTGAAGAGATGGATTTAGTGGGAAAGTCATCCTTGTCACACCTGAAGAGTAATTTTAATTTGTGTATTTTAAATTTGATTTCCCAGGGTCATGTTCCACTGCAAAAAAAGAAAGATGTAAGATGAACTGTCATCTCAGGAGATTATTAATAGTTTTCATCATATTCAGCCCCAATAGCAGGACGTATCCTCTCTCTAATTCAGAATTGCTCTCTTGGCAGTAGACCATGATCGCAGCAGAGTGATCTCGCTGCTTGACAAACAGATATTCCATAGTCCACATGTGCCTACAGCAGCTAAAACTACCACAGTGCACCTTCTAGACCTTCATGAGATGACCCATCTCGTTTTCTCACTCAATTATGTGTCTGTGACCTTCAGTGACGTATATATATGCCCACCTCCCACTTCTCCCCTATGAAGCTGAGGGACATGGTCCATCCATCATCCATTGGAGTGTGGCACCTGCCCAAGGCAACCCACCTTCTTCTGAGTCAGTGATGCTGGAGAAAACTTTACTCACAAGGTGCTGTCTTTGGGACTCGCCCCTCTCCTTCCTTTAGGGTGGCCGAGGTGGGTGCCAGACCTTCCTCACGGCTCACCGCACTGGGGAAGATCACACACACCATGCGTGGGTAGGCTTATCAAAAAAATGGATAACTCTTCCTGTTTTTTACTGTTACTACTTGCTTTCTCTCTTGGCTTTGCAATGTTTTTATTATTCCCTGTTTTAACACTTCATCCATTTATCCTCTGACCTGGTTTTATAAGACTTACTTTTTTTTTTTTTCAAAATCACAGTCCTTTTTCAACAGAAAGCCTTACCCAGAGGTGTCTCATTAACACAAAAATACAGTGCATCCTTTTTTGGCTCTTAAATAAAATTCTCAAAAACTTACAGAGTTAAATTGAGTAAATCACTTGATGGTGGCGGTGTTGTTGATTGGCTGTCATCAGTAGTCAGTCCCCAAAATAGTACGGTAACAACTGATCCAGTATCTTTGATCTACTTTTATGAAATGGTTTATTACATTCTTCAGCATCTGATTAAAACAACCCACCAGCCTATTTGTTTGAAGATCTTAAATTCTAGGTTTTGATCTTGAGAGTGACACGCAGCGCTTTCATCTGATGCAATTAAATATAGTTAGCGGGCCTGGAAGTATCTTTGGGCAGCCCAAAACTTCATTAATTCTGCTGCTCTTCTGCGAGTCCACAGCCCTCAGAGCAGCTGCTGCAGATACTGCACCGCCACGCGGAATTTGCCATCACGTGTGTGGATCAGCAGCCTGCCAAATTTCTGCTGTTCGCAGTTGCCGTCTGAACCAGCAGGAACAAGTCTGTCTTTATGGGACGTATCAGAACTGGGGAGTCTGGTGGAGAATAGCCCGGAGACGCTCGCCCGTCCCCAAGTGAGTCTCTGCCTTGTCGCTGTACGTCACCTAATAGCCCTTCCCACCGAAATGAGGGAGCAGCCCTGGCGTTGAAGTGAGGATCATCACTATCGTTAGCTGTTTTGCAAATCCCAGATCCAGTGTTTGTAGTTTATAATCGTAGCAAACCTTTGTTTCCCGTGGACTCCTCATTCTTTCTGAAGCCACAGAATTGCAGAACTGCGGCAAAAAGGCCCATTTTTTTCCGTATTGGACTCTGTTAGGGGTCACATTCTTCTTATGGAGGATTTAACTTCTTTCCTGTTTAGAAATGTTTCTTCTTCCTGAATATTTAAAGAATGTTATCTTCCTTTTTTTTTTTAATTCCGTCTCTCTCTGTCCTGCTGTGTGATTTACCGAAGCTGTATGAATTTCAAGGTTTGTTTGGCCTCTTGCAGCTTCACGCGGGTGAAACCCCAGTAACGTGTATGCGCTGGTTTCCATCCCTGGTACAGATCAGCACAAAACCTGCTCCCAGGTACTTGCAGAGCTCCTTTCTGCTGGCTGGGCTGTGTTGCAGTTGGCTGCCCTGGTTTTCTTCTGGACTCGAACTTTTGATACTTAGCTTGTGGTGACTTATTACACCAAAGCATTGGCCACCACTGCAGCACCTCATCCTCTGGGCGTTGGGTTTGTAGCCTCTGGCATTGGCCGGCTTTGGGAAGTCCATCTCTCATGGCGTAAATAAACAGTTTGCATTAACCCAAGATCCTAGATCCTAACGTGTGGCTTTAATTCTTTTATTTTTCCATGCGAGTAAGCAGGCACCATGCATCTTACAGAAATAAGACTGGGGAAGAGAGTGGTTCCTTTTGCCAGATACTTCAGCACTTTTTTTTCGTCTGCCATGTGGTGAAACCTTCACTGGGTTGTAGTCAAAGCTGAGATTGATGAGACCAAGACTTCAACTTGTGTATTGAAAAGCCAGGTTAGCTTTTCAGGACTCCAAAGTCAATACTCAGCAGCTTCCTTGGGGCACTGTAAAATTAAAAATATACCTTTTTTTTTTTATGTTGTAATTCTGTTTTGTTGTGGTTTGTGATATGTAGACTGCAGAAAATATTGAAAATATTACAGAGGAAAAACCAGATAATTTGTAGATGAATCAAAGGATAATCTGATTTTACATACTAATTGTATTGATAATTTGTCCTCATAAGCGTTATATTTTCAGGTTAAAACTGTACTGTAACAAAGGACTAAGGTAGAGCCGGTGATGCTTCCTGCAGTACTGGGAATAAAATTTATTTTGGAATGTTAATCTCTTCAGTCATTTTCTCTAGACAAAAGGTTTTTAGAGCTCAGCTACCATGAGAATGTACTCCTGAGCAGTCATACGTGCAGCCGTGAAAAGGAGAAATGCCCAGAATTCAGGAAAGCTGAAGGACCAGAACTCTCGTTCCGCCTTGGAGGGGGGTTCCAGCCCTGCGTTAACAGTTTGGTTTGTGCTCTGGCGCCTGTCGGTGTGTGCTGTGTGAGCGCTTTCATTGTACCAGAAATCAAAACAATGGAGTCATAGCTGAAACAGACCCATTATGAAAAGTTCTTGAATGTGTTTATTAATACACCTTGCTTTGAGTGAGTGTTACCAGTTGTCACAAGGTGTGATTTTGGAGGCATTTAGATGAACCAGAGAATAGCGATTCCTCGCTTCCACGAGCGCCCGCTGCTCCCTCTGCTCTCTGGGCTGCAGGAGAGGTCTCCTGTAGCGTTACACAAGGCTTCAAGGCAGGAGTCCTGGTGTTCTGTGAAGGAAATGACAGGGAGAGTATCTGATTCCTGCATTGCCTGGAAATATTTCTGAACCTTTCCTAAGCACAAGCTGGTCTGGGCAAGGATGAACTAGACAAAGTGGGGAAGGGAAGATGTAAGAAGAGAAGATGTACCCTGCTGGAGAGGGTGCAGCAGAGGACTACGAAGATGATGAGGGGCCTGGAGCATCTCTCTTAACGAGGAAAGGCTGAGGGACTTGGGGCTGTTTGGTCTGGAGAAGAGAAGACTGAGGGGGGATCTGATCAACACCTATAAATACTTCAAGGGTGGGTGTCAGGAGGATGGGGCCAGTCTTTTTCCAGTGGTGCCCAGGGACAGGACAAGAGGGAACGGGCACAAACTGGAACATAAGAAGTTCCATCCAAACATGAGGAGGAACTTCTTTGCTGTGAGGGTGGCAGAGCCCTGGAACAGGCTGCCCAGAGAGGTGGTGGAGTCTCCTTCTCTGGAGACATTCAAACCCCTCTGGACACGTTCCTGTGGGACCTGCTCTGGGTGACCCTGCTCTGGCAGGGGGTTGGACTGGATGGTCTCCAGAGGTCCCTTCCAACCCCGTATCACTCCGTGATTCTGTAATCCCTGTGGCTGATGGCAGCAACGGCAGGCACCACGTCACCATTCCAAAGGCAGTAGATGTGTGGCAAGGCAGGAAGGAATGGGAGGGTTTCCTATTGTGCCGTTGCTTCCTGCCACAAAAACTCACCTTCATACACAGGTAGTTATAAACTGATGACAGAAAGACTGGCATGTTAGCAGTACTTGGAGAACCAATATAATGTCCGGACAAGGAGATAAGAAGTATGAAAAAAATAGCACTGGAAGTTTTTCACATACACAGCAAAACAGCTTTTGCTAAAGAAATGCAAAATGCATGTCATTAAGAATGTATATCTGCACCTTTGCAATCACCTGCAGTTACTCCTGGAAATATTTGGCAGGATCCAAAAAAGAAATTGCATTTAAACAGTGATATCCTTTACTGAAAAATCTGAAGATACTGAAAGAAATGAAGAGATCGTAGAAATCACTCTCAGCTCTTGTTCCCGTCCCCCGATGGAAGAATATAAAAAGATCATTTCAGTGAAATTCTCAAAACTAGCTCCGCTAATTAACTGGCCGGCACACAACTGTTTTGAGACACCTTTGGGTGCAAAAAGTTATTTTTCACTTTCAAGTGGTCAGTTCTTACCCCCGAGGTACCAGTTTAACTCGTGCTGAACAGAGGTTGTCGGGGGGGGCGTGCGAGGGGGAGCAGGTGCTTCATCGTCCGTGGTTACAGAGACATCCCTTGCTTTGGGAATTTCTCACAAGCAGGATTTTCTTCTAGACTATGTCTCAGATCTGCTTTTTGAAGCAGAATACGTATTTTTTGATTAAAGTATTCATTTTAGTTTAAGATATATTAACAAAGGTAGCAGTGTTCATATTGTCCCTGTTGTTTTTTTCTCTTGTAAGACCTTAGAAGATGGATGGAAATCTTAATTCTATTATAGAAGTAAAAGCCCTTTTTTGGCACTTTGTAAGCAGATGATATTCTGCTGGTGACTGTCTTTTCAGTAACGCGTTGGTCTAAATTCTGAATTCTATTATTTTACATCTACAGCAACTGAAAGTATATTTTTTATAAACAGCAAACTTCACCTCATAAAAATTCATTACATAAGGGCATAAACAAGTACTTTTCCTTCCAGTCATTGGCAGTAAGTGATTCATCAGTTTTCCACAGAAAACCAATTTCGTTGCAGATGTTCTGTAATTTCCAGACTCCCTGAATTGTAGAATCGTGTCGTCCAATCCCCGCACGAGGAATGTAGGATTTTTTTTTAAAAAGGGGTGTGTGTGTGTGCTGTGCTTAGTCTTTTTAATAGGATTGAATATCATTTGCTGTCTCATCAGTTTTGTGAAATAACCATAAAGTAATCAGCTTGCCATTCTTTCCTTTCCCGTACAGGCTATCAACTTACCCACGGTGCTGATTCCGGAGCAAGTGCAGGAGTGAATAACTTGCAGGAGAGAAAAATCTTCCTTTGAGGTTAAACAAAATGTAGCTGGTTTACGTGGTCGTCTCTCTCTCTTCCCTTCCTTCTCGCTTTTCTTCTTCCTTCCTTCCTTCTCTTCTTTCTTATCTCCCTTCTTCATTCCTTCCTTCTCTTCTTTCCTTCTTTCTTAATACTTGAAAATATAGAATTTTCCCATAGTTATCAGCTGCTAATGTCCATTGTCTGGCAGGTTTGCCTTCTTTTTTGCCTTTTTTTTTAAAATTTTTAAATTAAGGTTTATGTTTATAAGAATCACTAATTAACTATTAATTCAATTCTGATTTATCAGAATTCAGTTCTGATTGCTGAAGGAGAGAGAGGAGACAAAGGAAAGTATGCATTGAGCTGAGAATGAAAAGGGATGGAGAAGGTTTGAAGCAGAGAAACCAAAACTGTAGCCATCAAGCAGCAGGAACCAGAAAGAATTATTTTCCAGTAGGGAGAATGAATTTCATCGATACAACTTCATGGAGGGGTTGAATTTAGCCCTTGGAGAAGCAGCTGATAGTAGCAAAATGCACAGATTAAGTCAGCAAGGAAATGTTAGCTTATACTACTTTAAGTCTTGCTGTAAGTCTGCTCTTTCCCATTTTGTTTACTCTGTCGCTGCTGTTGTTAACACCGCATGAGAGCGAACATTTCTCCAATTGTGTGTGAATCGCTGAACTAAGAGCAAGATCCACTCTTGTATCTTTGTGTCCACAAAAGTAGTATATAATTTGATGCTGAAAAAAAAAAAATTGGTGAAAAGCATAAAGGAGAAACCTTTGTTCAAAGACTGGGAAAACAGCAAAATCTGGATCCAGCTGAGGTTTGTTGACCTGATGAGATTCAGAATTTCACCAGATTTAACAGCTACACGGTGCCTGTACTAGAAAACCAAACCCGTCAGGACCTCTGTCTTTTGCTACTGTGGCCTTGTCTCCATGGCACAGCCCAGTCTGTGTTGGTGAACTCAGTATCCATCAGAAAAAGAAGACTTTGAATGCATGGGCCCAGCTGAGAATATCCGTAGGTATCTAGGTATACCTAGCAACAACCACCGAGGCTTAATTTCTAAGTAATTTCAAATATATTTCACATGGTGAGCGCTCCCCACGTGCTGCAGCCACGCTCATGGATTGTGTAATGTAGCTGGTCTCAATAATACATAAAACCAGACAGAGGATGTGTGCTGCCTGCGTGGAGAATGGACATCAGTAGATGTTATGGAGCCGTAAAAGGGGCATCAGCTCCAACTTTGACATCCCTGACTCTGCAGAAGGGTCTATGAGTGCCCCCAGAGAGCTCTCTGCTCCTTTATTGCCTCTCCATTTCACCTCTTTCCATGGCAGAATCCCTGCAAGTTTTCCCTCCTGTGACTGCTGGAATAAGCAAAAATGCTCAGGCTGCTGGTGTCCCAGTTTTGACGATAAAATCCACATGATTTGCTAAGAACAGTGGAACAGAAGTCGTCTCCCCATGCCCACTCAAGTTCTCGCCACACAAGGACACTGGGGCAAAGCCTGGACTGGGCTGGAGCATGACTATCTCCAGAGCTCGCACTTTCCAACCTGATTTCTGGCTCCAACCCACAGAGGTTGGAGGACGTTGAGTGTGTGTCAACAAAGAGAAGCTGAATTTGGCGTACCTCCTAGAGGACAATGCACTTGAGCTGCCTGTGTTTGTCCTTTGCAGGTTATAAAAACAAAAACATGAGCTTATACTCGAGCCCTGGGCACGTCCAGTCTCTCACCCCTTCAGAGCGCTACGGAATCCATCCCGTACATCTGTATTTAACTGTCTTGTAAACAACATGGAGGAGTCACAAATCTAAACTCAAGAACAGGCTGAGATACTTAAACTGCTAGCTTTGGCATGCATGGAAAGGGTGAGCACGGTGGTGTCATTAGTCCTGCTCTCCTTGTGTATCCATGAAGATACAGCCTAGAGATTCAGCCTGGAGAAAAGGGGGCTGAGGGGAGACCTTCTCGCTCTCTACAACTCCCTGAAAGGAGGGCGTAGCCAGGGGGGGTCGGTCTCTTCTCCCAAGGAACAGGCGATGGGACAAGAGGAAACGGCCTCAAGTTGCGCCAGGGGAGGTTCAGATTGGAGATTAGGAACAATTTTTACACAGAAAGGGTTCTTAAGCCTTGGAATGGGCTGCCCAGGGCAGTGGTTGAGGCACCATCCCTGGAGGTATTTAAAAGACGGGTAGATGTGGTGCTTAGAGACATGGTTTAGTGATGGTTTTTGTCAGTGTTGGGTTGGTGGTTGGACTCAATGATCTTAAAGGTCCCTTCCAACCAAGACTTCTATGATTCTATGAAGTCAGTGCCAACCAACCCAAAGCAAGAGATCATTCCTAAATTCAAGTGTGGTGAAGAGTGAGATATTGCGCCCTGATAGTAAGGAAGAATGGATTTCTTCATACGTAAGTATATATACACATAACTAGATATATATATAAATGCATATGCAGGTTTATCTTCTATTATTTTTAGGATCTACTGTTGCAGCATTAAAACCTTTCCCATTCTTCTGAAAGCGGCACAGCCGTCCCCCAGGTGCCAGAGATTGTAAGATCAGACACCTAAGGAGAAGAGTTTACACAGTTTTGTAAGAATGAGCTGCGACAAGACATAAAAATATAGTCCAGGAGAAAAAAAAAGCTATAGACATATGGACAGAAATATAAAGAAGGGGAAGTAATTTCAGAGAAAAGCTTAAGGAGGACTTGTAAAAGGAGAAGGCACTTGGCAACTGGGGACAAGAAAATTTACCTCATGCAGCCCCGTTGAGTTGAGGAGAGCTGCGCGTCAAGTGAAGAGAAGTTGATTCTTACTGAGGTATTGAAAAATCCTATTGAATTAAGTTTTTCCTTTAAGATGCCTTGCTGGAGCTTTCTGTTTGAGAAACAATCCGCCTGCTGACTGCAGCTCCAAGCCAATATGTGGGAAAAGATTTTTCCTGCTGTGCTATAGGTTACGCTGACATGTAGGATGGAAGCTTAATACCGCACTTTATCATTAGCCCAATGAAATTACAGATATCACCTCCCTTAATAAATTAAAGTTATACCACACGGAGAAAAGGATTAAACCGCACACAGAGTTAAGGCCAGCTTCATTCTTTTCTGGTCTTGGACCCATTGAAATGAAAAGGGCCAGTTTGAGGAAGTTGCTAGGAGACCATAATCACAAGTGTCAGAATAATACATTTTTATTTTAAATGGGAAATGTTGATTAATGAACATACTTAACAGATAATGAGTAAAGGTATTGAAAGCATCTACATTCTATAAAATTTCAGGTGAAACATTTAATTTATATGTTGAAAAGCCAATGAGAATTGAAAGTCCTCAAGGTAAAGCCAACCAACGCATGCAGTTTAAAACTGAAGGACACGACATTTTCCTAAGTACTTGATTAGAAGCCCCTAGATACCAAGAAACAAGAGAAAATGTTTCCAGTGTGCAAGTCCCATAAGTCTAAAAACAAAGAACATAAAAGGAAATGATTTAGCTATTGGAGTCTCGTGTTGTTGAAACCAAGGTAAGATGAGCTGGTTGCTTTGGAAGCAATGGGTTGATGTCAAGGTGAGATGCTGGGGAAGATGCTGTGTATGTAGCACATTCAAATTAGAGAAAACTTAGCAATAAATTAAATTGATGGTAAAGAAATTTCAGCCTAAATGACAAAGTTAACTTATTAAACCCTGAACAGAGGGGTCCTAAGATTTATTAAGCCAAATCCTCCAGCAGCATCTACTGCAGTAGCCACGTTGACTTAATTTGTGTCGTGACAATCTAAACAGGTATTATGCCCTGAAAACACTAGCATGATCTTTTCTGTGCAAGAATTATGATCCTTGCGTTCTGGGAACCAGGAGCCCAAGAATGTCACGTAGCTGGAAACCTGAACCTGCAAGACATTGGCTCACATTTCTCATATTTAGGTGTAAGTGGTGAACATCACTACGATGACCACCTCGGCTGCACGCGCACAGCACAGGTTGTGTTCCGCTTGATTCACATCAGCGCCTTGACAAGGAAACAAGTCAACAAGACCGTCCCTCCAAGCCAAGTGAAATAATTCTAATGCTGTGAACAGATTGGTTCCTCTATGCCAATAGACACCCGCAGGAGGCAGGAGCTGAGGTATCGGTCCAGCGTCTGGCCGCAGATCACTCCTCCTACTAGTGACAACCAAAACTTATCGTGGATACAAGTCTTGCTGAGTCTTCCAGGAAAACAACCGCCTGCACTAACAAAAACTAACAGGAACCACCAAATGCTCTAGAAACAGCAGTAGTTTGAAATAAACTGGTAATTCCCTTTTCAATGTGGAATCACCAAAAAAGCATAACATATTTCTGTGGTGGTTTTACTTGAGAAATAATAAATCTAGACTTTTCTTTTTACCAAGCCATCACTTAGCTAATTCTAACTTAAGTATTTCTAATAAAGGATTATACGCATAGGTTCATTTCTGCGTATAGCACACATTATTTCTAATAAGAAAATGTAGTTGCATACAATGAGAAAACAGTCATGCCTAAAGCAATTACAATGCAGGAAAACTACATTTTTGGCGATGTTGGCTGAAATGACAGCTACTTGCACAGAGAAAGCATCACCTGAAACAGTGCTGCACTTAAAAGCTAAATAGATTAATGTTATTTTATTAGATGGCCCAAATTTGAAAAATACTTTTGAAAGAAAAAGCAGCACAGTGGAAAACTGACAGCTTTCCACTGTCCTGTAAAATAATGAAATTAGAAAAAAAATATTTTGGTCACTTGTAATTGAGAGCAGCAAGTGTGTCTTGTGTGTAAGAAAGACTGAGGTAGCACTAACTTGGAAATGGTTTGTACTTCCAAGGTTTAGAGTTGCTGCCATTAACAGTTCCAACAACCTTTTTACTTTTGATCGGAAGAAAGTTTTCTTGGCAAATTGGAAAGGACTGGCACTACAGATTCCTCTCTGGCACGGTGCCTTTATCACCTACCAAAAAGAAAAGGGAATAAGAAAAAGATTACTCTTTATTATTTCTAGATAGGTATTACAAATTCTGATGAAATATATTTGTTTGAACTTTGATAGCATCATTATTTAGTCATCTTTATATGGTATGATATTCTGGGATTGCTTATTTCATCTATATTCTAATTTAATTAAACACCAGGTCTTGAATCCTTATATTAGTTAATGAATTCTCCAAACTCACCAGAAATGCAACACGAGTAATCAGCCAATAATCAGCAAAATTAATTCATTCCTATTGTGTAAAGGGAAAAACAAGGTAATGCTCTGTATATATTAGCGCACTCTTTTTCTTCTTGCACCGTAGGTGAGTTATTTGCTGAAATAATGTAGCACAGTTTGCTTTTCTTAGGAATCCTGGGAAAGCAGTTACCAGCTGAATTTCTTAGCTATTATATGGGGGGAAAAAGCAGATATGTAGAAATTAGTGGTTTCCTAGAAACACTTAAGGGAGAACTATTTTAAACTGCATACACACACACCCAGAACTAACTAGTAAATAAGATTTATGTGATTAGTTCTTAAACAGAAATGATCGGGCTCGAAGAACACATTCAAGGGAGTATTTCAGTACCTAAGTCCAAGAAAGTAATCCTCAACCCAACACAAAATATTTGAACACCTTGCTTTCTACCCACAGCTTTGAATTTCTCCGACCTGTGTTACTCTAGTGCTGTGCATGCCCCAAAGCACAGCTCTTCTGGGAGAGCAGAGCCCACCGATGTCCACCTCGTGCATAAAACAACCTGGGATTTGTGAAGCAGTTGCCCTTCTACCCGTGTCTCCTGAAACACCTGCGTCAGCAGTCAGGAACAGGATCTCCAAACACGCATTCATATCCGTGGGTTATACATAAGACACAGAAAGAGGTAGAATTATAGAATCATAGAATGGTTCAGGCTGGAAGGGACTTTAAAGATCATTGAGTTCCAACCCCCTGCCCTGGGCAGGGACACCTCCCACCAGACCAAGTTGCTCAAAGCCCCATCCAGCCGGGCCTTGAACCCCTCCAGGGATGGGGCAGCCACAGCTTCTCTGGGCAACCTGGGCCAGGCTCTCACCACCCTCACAGCAAAGAATTTCTTTCTGAGATCTCATCTCAATCTCCCCTCTTTCAATTTAAAACCCTTCCCTCTCGTCCTATGGCTCCCCTCCCTGATCCAGAGTCCCTCCCCATCTCTCCTGCAGCCCCCTTCATGTACCAGAAGGCCATTATAAGGTCTCCCCGGAGCCTTCTCTTCTCCAGGCTGAACCACCCCAGCTCTCTCGGCCTGTCCTCATAGGAGAGGGGCTCCAGCCCTCTGAGCATTTTGATAGTGAGAGGTGCCCTTCCCTATATCCATATTTTTTAATATAACAATGGGTAGAAGTGAGAGATTTGATTTCTGTGATTTCCACCTCCTGGAAGTTCAACCCATACATGCCTGCGAAGAGCTAACACCTGCTCTGGATTAATCTATCATAGCAAACGTGGTTAAACGTGGTTAAGTAAAAGTGTATTTTGAAAATTTCCCCATGGCCCCCATCAGCCACACCGTGTCCTTCTCACCCTCTCACTTTGATTTGCTTGTGTTGGAAACCAAACCGTGGTGAGATGGAGTGGACTGCTCAGGTTCTGTTCCAACACCAGATCAAAACATGGTTTGAGCTTGCAAAGGAATTTGGGAAGTACCCCTGAGTCTCAAAACACAGTCCTAGGCTGTCGTTACGAGCCTGCCTTAGTGTCTCAGCTGCATCAAGGGGATTGTCTGATGCTATCGGGTACCAGACATCCTTTTCACTGAATTTTCACTGAATTTCACTGAATTTTTTTTAGAGTTGGAAGGGACCATATAGATGATCTAGTCCAACTCCCCTGCTGAAGCAGGATTGCTTAGAGAATGCTACTCAGGACTGCATCCAGGCGGGTCTTGAAAATCTCCAAAGAAGGGGACTCCACAACCTCCCTGGGCAGCCTGTTCCAGGGCTCTGGCACCCTCACCGTGAAGAAATTCTTCCTCATATTCGAGTGGAACCTCCTATGTTCCAACTTGTGCCCGTTGCCCCTTGTCCTGTCACTGGGAACCACTGAAAAGAGTCGGGCTCCCTCCTCCTTCAACCCACCCTTGAGATACTTATAGGCGTTAATAAGGTCTCCCCTCAGCCTTCTCTTCTCCAGGCTAAAGAGTCCCAGCTCTCTCAGCCTTTCTTCATAAGGGAGATGCTCCAATCCCTTAATCATCTTTGTTGCCCTTCGCTGGACTCTTTCCAGTAGTTCCCTATCCCTCTTGAATTGGGGAGCCCAGAACTGGATGCAATACTCCAGTTGTGGCCTCACCAGTGCAGAGTAGAGGGGGAGAATGACTTCCCTCGACCTACTGGCCACGCTCTTCCCTATGCAGCCCAGGATTCCGTTGCCCTTCCTGGCCACAAGAGCACATTGCTTGCTCATTGTCATTTTGCTGTCTACCAGGACTCCCAGATCTTTCTCTTCGGAGCTTGGCTCCAGCAGGTTTTCAACACTGGAGGAGGAAAAATCTCCATTCCTCCCTCCGCTGCCTGAAACTCAGCATCTCAGCCCCAAACAACAGGGCTGGTTTGTTTACAAATCCCAGAATAAGTCTGCAAGACTGTAAATGATACTGTCTCGTGTTCTACCGACGTTTAGGAGAGAAAACCAATGAAACTTAAACATTCATTAAATTTCTAAATGAAACTGCAAAGCAATAGTGAAGAGGGAGGATCTGTGAGGCTCAGTTTGTGCCTGTCAGTATTACTAATAAATGCTTTACTCTAAAAAGAAATACGGAAGGACTTGAGTGACTATAATCCACCTTTTTAAAAAAAAAATTGCATCCCATAATTTGTTACATGTAACATGTCTAACCAACAATGCAATTGAAAGAGTAGTCCTGCTTGTTCTGTTTGTTTATTTTCAAGTCTAGCTGAATCTTCCTCCAAAATGTAGCAGAGATTTTCACACTGGACAAATAAAAGACTTTCTAAAACTGAAATATTTTCAAAAGGTGTCAAACATCAGGATTCTGAAAAGCCCTTCGTAGCAGCAGACCCAAAGCAAGACACCGATCTTATGGTCACTTTTGAAAATCTTGGCAATCTAATTTTAAAATTTTAATCTAATTTCCTGTGCTTATTTATAGAACAGTGCGAGCTAAGCCCTTCGTTGAACTGCAGCCATCCTGTGAGTTTATGTTATCAGTTATAAAAACGTACGCTGCCCCAATTTCACAAGTCCTTAATTACTCATCTCCTCCCACAGAAACCATTAGCAAGTGATACACGATATGTATTTCTTAAAATATAACAGGGAACGCAAAGCAAAGTGTCAGGCTGTTCAGTAGCTGTGCATATTTTGGTGATCCAGAGCAATGCACAACAGCATAAGGAGATTAATAAAACTACAAGTTCATACCCATTCCCGGTTCCAATTGGTCTCATTTAAATGCTGGGCTGTCCTAAGGTTAAAAATAAGACCTTCTAGTTTTAAGCTTTTAAATTGTAGCTTTAATCCTTTGTCTCATTTAAATTTGATAGACTATATTCAAAGCAGATGGGTTATAAATATTAATGAATTATTTATTAATTTTGTTAAATGCTACCCATTGCAAACCAAGGAGGTCAGCAAAATGCAATTTCATAATTTTCCACTGATTATTGAAACGTATTTTCCACATGGCCACAAAAAATGTTAAGTTTTGTTTTACCATTTGAACTCTGTATTTCCTCACGGGCAAGTAATCTGCCGGCATTAGGGAGTCCATCAGACTGCCTTGCATCAGTCATGTATTGCATTTGCTGTAGGAAAACAAACATGTTGCATATATTTAAGGAAGGGAAATATGTGATCTGGATAATTACAGGCATAGTAATCTTGCCTCATGAAGATTTTAGAACAAATCTAATTACATAAATTAGAAGAGAAATAAAATTCTAGGTAGGTGCAGCAAAGGCAGATCGTGCCAGGGTGATGCTGTGACTTTCTTGGCTAAATTGACAGGTTTTGTAGGCAAAGAAAACGCAGTAGCTAAAATATATCTGGACATCAGTTCTACTACAAGGAAATTATTAATTAAGTTAATGAAGACAGACTAGCACAAGAATTGTAAGGTGGGTAGGAAATGAGAGCAGGTGATGCTGTTGGGGGGGAAACTGTTAGTATGAAAAGTAAAATACTAAATTGGGATTAGCACAAGGAGGCCCAGACCATCAGTCAGAGCAAAATGGAGAGCTGGGCACTGGAGTAAAAGAGATGGGACGACACACAACAGTAGGAAGTGTGAGGTTCAGGAGTAATAGCAAGACTCTGGTGCTTACAGAGTGGAAATAACAGAGGAAGGATACAAAGCTTGGTACTATCAGTTACATAAAATACGTGAACCACCAATGTGAAGAGGCTATCAAAATCACAAATATAAAGACATAGGATCATTATGGTTGGAAGAGACATTTAAGATCATCAAGTCCAACCATTAACCCATCACTGCCAAGTTACCTCTAAACCTCAGCACCACGTCTGCCCATCTTTTAAGTCCCTCCAGGAATGGCGACTCAACCCCTTCCCTGGGCAGCCTGTTCCTAGGCTTGACAACCCTTTTGGTGAGGAAATGTTTCCTAATAACCTTTCTAAACCTCCCCTGGGGCAATTTGGAGCCACTTCCTCAATAATAATATGATCTGAAGTTGTGGCAAGTCAGGTATTTGCAGCAGAGCAAGGAAAGCAGTACGGGTATTGTAGAAGACATTGGTGAGATCTTACCTGAAGTACTATTTAAAATTTCTTCCATCTGTTTGCAAGAAATATATACAGAAATGAAAAGAAGGGTGAAGAAGTGGACTTGAAATATCTGCCTAGAGAAGGCGAAGACTATGTTTAGCTCCACCTATTATATGCAGAAGAGCTCAGTTTCCTTAGCCCATGTACTGATCTTACCATCTTGTAACTGTGCTAGAGACGTGCTTTGTCTGAGCTGATACAGTCTGCCGCTGACAGAAGTCTGTTGTTTTAGAAAACCTTAACTAAGAAAAAGAGTGTAGAATGTGTAGATGGAAAAAAGAGCTGCTCACAAAGGTGGTCTGTAGTCTGGAAGGCTAATCTTTCTTTTCCCTGCAGTCTTGCAACAGTCTGGGAAAAAAAAAAAGTTCCTCCGAGGAATTGTTCAGAACACATAAAATTAAGCCGCAGCTCCAAATTGACTGAAGTTGATTAAGTTGATGTGTCTGTGCAGTGGGTTTTCTTTTGTGGTATTCAGACAATTGTATGTTCAATGTAAATGACTAGGAGAACTTAGGAAAACTGAAAATTATGGTTCTCAGTGGAAGTTTCCAGTATATTTTACTGCCTCGCTACGTGGGGAATGCAGGGACCAGAGACAGAGCCAGAGCCAGATTTTTTAGAAGATGAAGTGTGTCGAGTTGTTTTATCAGCATGCTCATTTACAGTAAACCCTTGGCCCGATTCGTGGACGGACTGTATGAAATGTGAGCTGCTGGAATCAGGGGAATGGAATTTCTCCCAGAAGAAGAGGGGAGATGGGCTGCTCTACCCCTGTAACCTACATCAAAGCAGAAAATGCGAAGCCGTGTGTAGAAGTTAAGAGCCACTTACGTTCAGATCAACCACACCAACCTACATCCCCACCTTCTACAGACCAGGGGGTACATCCGATGGAAGCTCAACCAGCGTTTGGAATTAGATAGTGAATAACATAAAATTTTTCTCTAAAAATATTATATGTCATTCATTAGATAAAATAATATATTGTTGTCTTGAAAATGAGTATTTCTTCTGCCAAACTATCATTCCATCTTCCACAAATGCTTAGGAAATAAATTATGTCGCAAGCTTCATCGTGGAATTTCAATTTTAACACAATCTACTGAGCGTTAAGAGTCCCAGCAAATAACTGAGATGACTGGCTTGAAGTGTTTTATTTTAGAGCATGTTTTTATCAGGGTATATATCAAAACCAAATAATCCTCAGGCCGAAACTTTCTATACTCTGGAGCTTTTTCTCCCATGAATCCATGAGAGATTTGCCTTGATAGCTCCTATTAACACAAGCGGGAGTTGCAAGCCAATCCCCTATGCATTATTTGAAGAACTTATCTCAAAGCATTGCCCAAAGCAAATTTTTATGATAGCTTGGTACCCCTGGGAACAGGGATTTATAATGGCAACAACTGAAAAAGACCCTAATCTATAGTTTAGTGATGGGAATAAGAGTACTCTTATACGTTTTCAGTTATTATGCCGCTGAACTTGAACTCCAAATTGTTTCCTTCTTGAAGAAATATTTGAAGTAGTTTTATTGAAATAACTATTATAATGCTTTAAAGTTTCTAAAGGGTTTTAATATTGTCTCAGATTTCAACCTTTCTTTCCATTCCTCAGTCAAATGACACAATATGTAACAACATGCATTATTAACAGAACTTACATAAAACTCTTGAAAACCACCATGTGAAGCAACAAACACTCTTGTATGTATACCCTTAAAAAATAATGTTTTCCTAATATCTATACATTTAATCTACTACTGGCAATTTTTGCTGTGATAAAGGATCTGACTTATTCTTTGGGTAATCACCTCGGTTTTAAAAACTTCCAAAAGGAAATAAGAAACAGTAAGGACTCGTCAGCTAAATGGCATGAGTAATGCTCTTCAAATTTCCTTGTCAATAATGCAGCCCAACATTTAAAAAAACAAGGCTGATAAAAGCACCTAAATTAGAAATCTGTTTGAGTTTGGGATTTTTAAAAATCTTTTGATGTGGTAAAAGCTGCTGTTTTGTAATTTTAGATTTTTTGCTAGGCTTGAAAAAATACTAACGAAATGTTAACGATGAAGTTTTGAAAGTTAACAAAAAGTGTGGGAGGTTGATGCTAGATTTTTCATGGTAAAGTATTTTGGTTTCCATGTGAAGTGAGAATTTTTATTTATAAAGACAGGTTTTGAAGAGCCTTGAAAAAATGGAGAAAGTTTAATCTAGTCTAATTCTCTTTGATCCCATGTACAATAGTGTAGCTCATAGTCTGAGAAATGAACTTTCACTCGATTGAATTCCTTTCACTCAAAGTCACAGAATCACAAAGTAGTTGAGGATGGAAGGGACCTCTGGAGCTGATCTGGTCCAACCCCCTGCTCAAGCAGGAATATCTATAGCCAGTTGCATAGGACAAGGTCCAGACTGCTTTTAAATATCTCCAAGGATGGAGACTCCACAGTCTGGGCAACCTGTGCCAGCGCTCGGTCATCCTTACAGTAAAAAGGTATTTGCTGATGTTCAGTCAGGACCTCATGTGTCTCAGATGTTGCCCATTGCCTCTGGTCCTGTCAGCGGGCACCGCTGAAGCGGTGGAGTCACCATCCCTGGAGGCATTTAAAAGCCGGGCAGACATAGTGCTTAGACATATGGTTTAGTGATGCTTTTTATCAGTGGTGGGTTGATGGTTGGACTCGATGATCTGAAAGGTCCCTTCCAACCCAGGAAATTCTATGATTCTAAAAGAGCCTGGCTCAGTCCTTTTTGCACCCTCCCTTCAGGTATTGATAGACATGGATGAAATCCCCCCTGAGTCTTCTTCAGGCAGAACAGTCCCAGCTCTCTCAGCCTTTCCTCATAGCAGAGGTGCTTCAGTCTCTTAATTATCTTTGTGGTCCCTGATTCGACTGTCTCCAATATGTCCATATCTGTCCTGAAACTGGGGGGCCCAGCACTGGACACAGCACTCCAGGTGAGGTCTCACCAGTGCTGAGCAGAGGGGAAGGATCTTCTCCCTCGACCTGCTGGCAACACTGCTCCTAGTGCAGCCCAGGACACCATTAGCCACCTTTGCTGCCAGGGCACGTTGCTGGCTCACACAGAAGTCTCAGGTCCTTTTCTGCCAAGGTGCGGTCCATCTGTGTGGCCTCCAGCAGATACCAGTGCCTGGGGCTGTTCCTCCCCAGGGCTTTGTGCTTCCCCTTCTTAAACTTCATGATGTTTCTGTCATCCCATTTCTCCAGCCTGGGGATGTTCCTCTGGATGGCAGCACGACCTTCTGGTGATTCAGCTGCTCCTCCCTGTTGTGTGTCATCAGCAAAGCTTCTGAGGGTACACTCTGCCCCATCACCTGGCTCATTAATGAAGATATTAACGAAAATGTTCCGAGTTCTCTTCTTTCATTGTGTCCAAGCATCTTTCTCTTTTTCTCGCCATATTTCACCAGCTATTTTGTGCTTCTAACAACAGGAAGATATTTAGGCACGCTGGCTGTTATGAGTACTCAGAAATAAAAGTGAGGTCTAAACTGTGTAAGGAGCAACAGAAAATCTTAAGTGAAGAGGAAATTCAATCTAGGTCATACTGCAACGGCAGAGAAAGGTAATGGAAAGACTAAAGCCAGTTCATTAACTGCTGTCACCTCATATGTGTTCACACACAATGCTCCAACCCGCACTGTCCTTGTTGATGTCTCTAAGTGAGGTGCAGAGAACGGCAGAGACATTTCATCATCAGGTATCGGGGGCTTAAGAACGAAAAGTTGGGGTTAGAACTGTGGTCCTTGTATTAATGGAACTCTTAAGCCACTCGAATGGATGCTGTGTCGCAAATAAGCTCCTCTCTGACTCTCCCCTCGTAGAACATAGGTTTAATATGAGAAAACAAAATATGAAATTGTGTACTCTCCTCATGAAAATATACTGGGATGAATCCAAGACTGAGGAAATGTGTTTCAATTACTGGAGAGTTGCAACAATGATTTATTTGCATTGTTTGTCTGGAATCAGGTTTTAACTGGAAATCAGGAAATATAAAATCATGCAGGTATAAACTATTTTTGGTATCTTATTTTGAAATGTAAATTTTATAAGAATTGAATGCCTAAAAATATCTGGAATAATTAGACTGCATTAATGCATTGTTCAATTAACTTCCACTTGTGGGAATATTGATACAGCTGACCTGCTATTTCCTGCAAGTCTTTATGGTTCTTAAATTATTTTAACCTGGCTTACTTATCTGTGCACGAAGGTTGTATTTTGAACAATGGTAAAAGAAAAGTAATTTATTTGGTTTTGTTTCAGTAAATTACTTCCTGACTTCTTTGTCAAACTATTAGCTCTCCATATGTGAGCTCTATGTCTTCTAATATATGCATAAAATGCCATGTATGTTCATCCAGAACATGTATATCTGTACATTGCAGTTCCCTTCCCTACTTCATACAGTCTTAACTTACAAAGCTTAATCTTTCAAGCAAGAAACTAACAGATTCCAGGGCTTTGCTTTAATAATAACCATACTTTTTTTCTTTCCTTCTAACACAGTTAGCGGTCAGCTGGACGATTCAAAAAGTTTTGTCTGAATGAAGATGACCAGTCTCTTTATCTGTGAGGTATTTGCGCCGATACAAAGTGCCACACGCATCCTTTCGTACTGCTTGAATGACTGTATTTGCCTGAAATAGGTTATAGCACTTTCATTTTTCTTGGTATCTCCATTGAAGTAGTGTACTACATAAACAGAAAAATCCCATTGACCCTGAATATATTTGTGACGCTATTTTGTATTATGGACATATCCTGATTTCATTTACACTGGCCTCCACCTGGGGAAGTTGCTCACCACGGGAATAAAGCGAGAAAGAGACCTAGATCACTCTAATGAAATTCAATGCTAATATGTATCCCATACTTTCTGGCAACAGAGAGCAAACAGGTTGCTATCTGTTTTGAATCTCTGCAGAAAAATGTTGTATACAAAATAATCTGTCATGAGTTGGTTTGTATTCTGAATTGTTTTAAACTTCGTTCCATTATTTCTCATACCAGCAGAATTCCAGCTTATTTATTAAAACCTGAGGGCCCATCACATGATAGGTTGTAATCAATAAAACTTGTGCCAGCCGATGTTATTCTGCATGTCAAGTCGTATTGCTGCAGTTCTGTCTGTAGGACGTTACAAAGCGCCAGCGTGTTTGCGGTCTTCTCTTCTACCTTCTGCGCACCCGCTCAGGAATTGTTTCTCATAGCTATAGCAACGGGAAAAAACAAATCATATTCTATCCATTTCTAGCAAAAGACAAAACCAGACCAACAAAAGCCAAAGAAAATTGTGCTCTGCTGCACCAACGGTTACTGCATTGCCTCAGATACATTATGCAAACCACATAAATTACCTTCTGGTAAGAAACTTGCATGATCGCTCAGTCACCTCCGTTTGTTGCCAAACCTGACTAATTTAAGCAAACAAACCAACCAACCAATCAACCCACAAACCCTATTTGACATTGTCAGATCACCCCAAACACTGCAGCATTCATCCAGACTGGCTTGGTATATACGTTTTAAGGACGGACCTAGATTTTATTTATAAGGATTTTTTCTCTACGTTGAGGAAGTTAGGGGAGAGAGAGTCCTTTTGAAGAAAGAAGATATAAGAACAGAATCATCAAATATAGTGCAGTAAGTTTTATGATGGAGATTCACAAAGGACCGATGAGGCCAAGATAAGTGCTGTCCTTAATACACGCTACGGAAGCCAGTTCTACGACTCTTCAGGGATCAGCTGTTAAAAGCTGGTTTTGTTAATCTAATATATATTTACATATATCCAGAGACAGGAAAGGATTTCTGTTGCCATTTGGTTTTTGACAACTGGTCTGCTATTTAGTTCTCATACATTCCTTCATTAATGTCTTGGACATTGCAGGAAAAGAAGAGAAGACACCAGGAATGTGGTTTAAGTAGGCCGTGACTTCATAAATAACACATCTGGGAACCATCTGGCAATGGCTCGTCCAGTGCAGGTCATACTTCCTTTGTAATCCATACCACGTGGTGGCAAACTGCCATCAGCCCTCCGCCCTGCTAACATGGCCTGAGCATCACTCCTGGGACCCACGGGCCCCCTTCCCCCTGGAAACAGAGAAGGGAGGCTGTATCTCAACTCCGGAGTAGCCCCAACCTTCTTTGCAGTCTTCTCTTCCCTTCTCACCTCTGGTTTATCATGAAGTCAGTAATTACCTCCACTGGACATTTGCTACAGTCAGGCAACAACTTTTCTAACCCTGCCAGATCCTCGACTTGTCAATAATTGCTTCCATTAGAGAAGCCAGCGTCGTATTCCCTTTCCACTCAGAATTTTGAACAGAACATAGAATTCAACTGAATGCACACACCAAATGAATAGTTATCTGTTGTTTTCTTTTTCCTTTTCAGCTAATTTATAAATGAACCAAATTGCTCCTGTGATCACCTAAACTTCCTGGTCTGCTGTCCCAAAACCATAGTCATTTTCCTGCAATATGACCTGGCTGTACTTACGACTTCTTGCCCTAATCTCAATTCTGCCATTACTTTTTCCCTCCATTGGTTTTATCGTGATTTACCCAGACCCATCCATACGGCCTCTCCCTCATCCTGGATGAATCAGAGCTACTTTCTGCCCCCCTGTTTTGCGCCTTCAGTTGGGCTGATGCCTACCTGAAAGCAAATGGATCAACTTCCAGAAAAACTTCCTGAGGGCTTCCTGATGCAAGCCAAATGCACACCATTAGCCAGACAATGTATTTACAGCCTGGCACATCATTCTGGAAAACAGGCCCAACTGATGCTACTTAAACAGTCCCCTGCACACTCATGTGTCCTCTCAGATCTTGGCAGTCACCATCACAGTCGTTTGGGTTCCTGTCGCCGTGTCTGCTTTAGACACTATCATTCTCATTTGGAATGAAGAATCCAGTTTATGATGCTGATGTCTGTGTAGGATGTATTATTTGACATTAACATCAAGTTAAATATTTATGAATTAACCACCTCCCATGGGAAACGACAGTGGCGTGGCATCAGCTGACCTGTATCCTTGTCACATCTGAGTAGTTTGACTAAGAAAACTTTCCATTATTGAAATACAGAAATTTACTTCATCACTCTAATTTTTTAAAACAATATTCTCAGCAGTAGAGGAATTGTAGGACGCAAAGGCAGCTTTTCTTCATTTTTCAAATGCCTGATTTGTAGATATCTAAGGCTCTACCAGAATTGTATTTTGCCAATTCCTGAGAAACAATGCAACTCTCCCACCCTCAGACCTGCTTAAATCTAATACAAAGTTTCTCTTAAGCTGATACACTCCTAAAATAACAATGATCAATACTAAAGCAAAAGATTAACAACAGATTGCATTGTACCCCTAACAAATAAAAATAGAAAATGGAAGTTTGTAATAAAATTTGTGAAAAAATTATTCGTGCTTAGATTTTTTCTAGATGTTTTGCATGTTGGCAAAATTTCTACCAGAAATCAAGATACCAAGGGCCAACAGTGCATGAATAGGCTCCTTGCTGGCCCACAGCAAATTCTCCCAATGTCTGTGTCATTCTCTCTTTGATTGATTTAAAAATATTGATCTTACTTTTCACTATTCCCTAAAAATCAAATTAGTACCATTTAGGTAAACAGGACACTTGCCCCATAATATAGCAGTCTATGCTAAATGGCTGTTATGGCTGACTGTAGCCCTACTCTTTCATCTAAAGTTACAAAATACAAAATTTGAAAAATCAAAACCTCTTCAAAACTAAGTGCCTCATTCCTTGTTTGGCCCTCAAGAAGAAATTGGGTCTTGTCATTACTTAAAATGCAGCTGATGGGAAAGTATCGATTCCAAAATTACTTTGCAGAATATTAAAGGTATTACAGTCATCTTCATGATTTTCACAATACTAACAGCTTTGGTGGCCATTTAATCTCATCTCCAACTAACTGTGGCACTGAATAGAGAGGAAAATTCACTAGTTTTTGTTTCTTGGCATTATCCTGAACTTACTGGCCAACAGAATACAAACGCAGCAAATTTTTGTGCTCTTATGAACTCTTGCTCTGAAGTCCACTACAGTGGCTACTTTCATTTGACCTTAAACTTCAGCCAGTCTCCATATATTGATCCATATCATACTGTACAGCACTTTTACAATTTGCGTATCTTCTGGTTTGATTTGCTGAAACAACCTGGGATTTTCACTAAAAGGTGGAATCATACAGAAATCTACTTACTAAGGTTCTAGCTCATCAGCATATGAAGTATGGTGCAGATAAATGAAAGAGTGGGTTAGACTCCTGGGACATGAGGGGAGACATCACGGCTCTCAAGTGAAGTCCTGCTGAGATGACTGGTGGATGTTGGCACATCTGGTCTGTCAGACACTCAAAAGCAGGCAAACACATGACAAGTCTTTCTGCTCCCTGAGTTCTTACAGCAGCTTCTTCTTCTAGCACCAGTCAGGTACTGAGAGAGGTCTTCTAGCGAGAAAGAGATGCTTATGTGTGTATATATGTAGAGTGTCCTCAAGGGAAACCACTGACTGGATGAACAGGAGCCAAGAAGCTGAACCCTCTGCTTCACCACTGAGCTACAGCCCTCTCCTCCTGTCTTCTCCACGCTCCAGAAGAGGCTGGGTGGCCTCAGAGAAGGTGGGTTGAAAAGGCTTGATATTTAAAAGCCAAAGTCTCCAGCGGCCCAGACTGTTTCCCTAGCCTCTGGAGATGTGGAATGGGTTCTCCGATGGACAGTGCACAAGACAGTTGTTACAATGCAAACTTTAAAAAAAAAAAAAATTCTCCAGCATTTCTTTTGTTCAGAAGCTTTCTTTTGTTCCTAAAGCTTTGTATAATCATATCATTCCCTAATTGCTACTGAGAGAATGTGTTTTGAGTTGCAAACTGATGAGAAGAGCAATAATTAAGAGGGTATACCAAGTACATCTGCCTTAAGCAAAAGTAATTTGCAATACTGAATTAATGTATTCTTTGTCTATCAGTGATATTTGGTGCCACATTTGCTTCTGTTATTGTTTTGGGCATATTTATTTATTCTGACTGATTCTGTCTCCCTTGAGTGTGTTATTTCCCCACTCTCTCTTTTTTTTCCTGAATAAACGCAAAAATAAATATGCCAGGAGAATGCCTCTCTGTCATACCCTGCACAAAATCAAAAGGCATGTTTTTATTGTTATTTACCAGAAATTCATAAAATACATACATATTTTTTAACTGAGCCAACTGTTCTCTGAGACGGAAACAATTTTTTAATTAATTTTATTTTAAAAGTATCCCTTTCCTCCTAATTTTATCTATTTCAAGCTTAGAATCATAGAATCATAGAATGTTTGGGGTTGGAAGGGACCTTAAGATCATCGAGTTCCAACCCCCAAATAGCTTCCGTCCCACTATTGTTGCAATAAGCCTTCCCATTATTTCAACAGATGCAACTATTATGAGATCAATTTAATTTATTTGAGAGTACTATTTTAGGTACTGCTTTACCTAAACATGTTTCCTGAAGAGCTTTCCATTCCACCTCACAGATTGGCAAAGGCTAAATCTGCAACAGGGTTTAGGTGTTGAAATACAGACTACTGCAGCGGTTTTGGTATCCTACCACCATCCCCAGTTTCCCAACAGGAGGCACGGGGTGAGTTTGTTCCTTAGCAGTTGACCCAAAGCAGCTGGAAGTGCTCAGAGAGCCCTCCACTGTAAGATAAAGATATAGATATATTGCCTACACCCCGTCCCTCGCAGGGACTTCACCGAGTGGGACTTTGGACTGCAATAAAGCGCTTCCTTCTATTCTGGAGCCACATCTGGAAACCCTTTCCTGAATGAGGCACCTATACCAAGTCAATCATTTCCTGAAAAACAGAATCTGCAGGGAGTTTTCAGTTCCATTAAACCCAGCTGCCTGGTGGTTAAAGCCTCTGACCACTTTAACTACACGAGGGGAAGTAGGTGATCTACCTTTAACCACGTCTCTCCGTGCCCCACTCAGAGCGTGCTCCTGCCAGTCGGGATAGTACACTAGCCATGAGGGTATAGTATATTTTGGAGTAAAATTCCTAGTTGCTTTGAAAGCCCTTTTTTGTATAAACTACTTACATATTCACTTGGAGCAGGAGCTGGATTTCCCCGGTGAGTGATTTAACCACCAGGCATTCTAACGCTCTCTCTGGCCTAATGAATATTTCATATTTTATTCTGTGCAACAACATATTATGCAATCATTCAATTAAGCACTGTCTCATAATGCATATGCACAAGGTGTTATTCATGAATAACACCACTGAAGCTGAGAGGCTTGTTTTGTAAAATAAAAAATGCTGTTCTTCATTATTAAGCACTACATCTTTATCGTTCTGCCGCTGAGAGCAGAGCTCACGTTTGGAAACAGAATATCAACCAGCCGTTGTTGAAAATCACTGAACCCCAGACAACTTCCAAACCAGAACGGAGAGGTTTGGAGGAAGAGGACCGTGGTCTTTTTCCATCACCTGAGGCACCTTCATCTCTCTTTGAAGATACAGTCAGCTTTCAGAGGAGGGAAGACAGGAATTAATCCAGAGAACAGAAATGCCAAATATTTGCGTACAGGAACTGGCATCTTGTAAATGGAAGAGGCGGGAATTACAAACGACAAAATTGAGTGAAGAAAAGGAGAACAAAGAAAAATCAAAATTTCAGGGCTGAGAGACCAATGCCTTACAAATACTCTTTTTTGGTTTTTTTCATCCTGCACTGCATAAAGAGAATTAAGAAGTTGATGCCATTGCCTCATCCTCAGGAAAAAGGCCAAAGGAAGGGAAGGAGGAGAGGAAGATCTGAAGATGATAGCTTATCTGAGAAAAATACTTGCTGTTTTTCAGGAGCTTATTCAGTCTGCTCCTCTTCCAAAGAGCACAGGTGAAGGCTGCAGAGGCCTAAGGAGAAGAGATTAGTTGTAAATTTGCCTTAAAAAGTATCAGAAACAGAAAAATTAGAGAAATTTTTACTTTTCCATGAAGCTTGTATAATTTCTCTTAAGACACATTCAGTGTCATCTTCAAAGTCTTGGCCAAAATTTTAGCAGTATTCTGAAACGTAGTGGAATCTGTCACAGGTGGAATGGCAAATGTCACGTGCTGGAATGGCCAGAGGTGGCTGGAGCTACCTGCTGAACCTCATAAACACCCCCAGTGCTCATGGAGCTTCCTCGGGGTCACAAACTCTGCTGGACACAAATGGCACAGGGGTAGGTAGCAAGCCCTTGGGAGAAAAATCCCAGGTTTGAGTTGTGCTGAGAAGCCATATCTGAGCTTGGTTTGCAGTTAAGGGAGGGCCAAGGAGAGAGGAGACAATGGTGGGGACAGTGAGTGGGATCAATCTGTTCCCTAGGTAAGGTCACATAAGGACATGCATAAATATCTGTTGCCAGTGACAGGGCTATTAACGGACCTGATTCCCCATTCCAGGAGTTCTTCTTATGCTTCAGGAGTGGGATTTGTGTGTACAGCAACTTAAAGAAGAGCTATGTTTATGTGTTTTCCACAACTCTTCTTTTTAGGAGGTAATTAAGGCTTTAAACTTTCAAATAGAGAGTTATGTTAATATGCCGTTTTGACCTTGTAGAGATTACAGAAATTGTGCGTCAGTCAGTTGCAATCATGAACGTTTTTCATTCAGTGCTGCTGTGAAGAGATGAGAGACGGAGCAGTCAAATGTTTATAAGCTCAGCTGTGGTTGCAAAGAGTCGCAAAAATATCACTTTATAGTCTGTTTTCTCTACATTTTTGTTGTATTGTATTGCTAAATGCTGGCATGAAATCAAGATCCCTGCTTTCTACATCTTCATTCCCGTACTACCCACTTTCAGTCATACTAATTTGTTTTTTCAAGTTTTAAAGTATTCTAACCTTTTGTTGTCCTCTTTCAAAAATAGTCTGCTATAAAAAGTCCATATTGATCCTGTGCATTAATCCTTGATGAGAACTCCTACTTTGAGCTAGTTTGACCAAATTTCCTTTCCAAATTAAGTTACTCAAGGTCAAAACTGCTGCTGCTGAAGCTATTCTCTCCATGCATCACATACAAAGCTAAACTTTCAAGACTTGTGAACTTGACGTGCTGTAACTCCACAAGCTCCCAAGTCTTCGTGCATTTCCATTTTCTCAAAAGTTTTGTGCTTTAGCAACCGTGAACTAAAAAATGTCTCAAGTATATAATGAGAACTAAAAACCCCACAACTTTATAACATCAGTCAGCATTTCCTGGAAGTTTCAGAAAATGTATTATCCTTTGAGAAAGTATTGCAGTCTACAAATGCCAAATTTGAAAAATTTCTGACGTTGTCAGTGTCCATATAGAATCCATAAATACAACATTTCACAAGTTGTATTCAAGAGCATCATAAGTTTTGCTGGACACTTCATAAGGTCTGTCATTTATGGACTTCAATTAGAGTACTTCAATTAGTGGCCAAAAAAAAAAAAAAGAGAAATCCACCCAGTGCATTGAATAATTTTGTGAATTTTTATAGCTGTATAGTTGTAGATACTTGATATAGGTAAGATTTAGGACTAAGTTTATCAAGTCAAAGGAAGCCTTTTCCTCACTGCATTGACCAGGATCTTTTTCTCTCATCAGTCAGTGGTCAAGCGTCACATCATTCTGCGTTATGTTTCTGTTCAGCATTACTATTTACTGAGCGCTGCTTTTTCAGGGAGATACTACTCACATTTACCGTGTAAGGACTGTGGGCATCTGAGTGAGGCTGAAAAGTCCACAAGGTGACTGAGTAACAAGGAGAGTTTGGCATTCAAATTATATTTGCCAGTCTAATTTAAGAATGTGATTTTACACTGATTGGTCTTTTAAGTTCAATTAAGATCCTTAAAATTCACCCAGTCTGTGGGGCCTCTGTTTCAGAATTATCTTCAGGAAAGTATCCTGCTTATGAGAATAAACAAAACCAAAATCAGACATTCACAGAGTAACGATTATCGTCTTCTTTCAGCATGTGTATTTAAAAGCATCAGTGCTCACTCTTTTCCTCCTAAAAATGAGTTAATTTGCAATTAATAATTTAATGCTAGACTTACTGTGTGTTTAATTGTAAATATTTTATGCCATCCTTTTAACGGAAGTATTTTTCTTGGGCTTTTTTTGATGTGACTTTGTGCTATACAGTGAGATGGGCGAATCAGTAGTTTGGGCTGTTCCTTTGTTCACTTTTGCAGTAAACACTGTGTTTTGTTGCAGTGTTGAATCACACGAGAACTGAAACTTTTCCTCCTGTTTTGGGGAAAAAAAAAAAATCCCTGGCCAGTATTTTAAATAAATTTAATTTCCAAATATCTTAGAAACGCTCTGATTTCTCTTCCTTTGCTGGAATAGGAAAAGCCTCTTCTCTTTGTATCTCCTCCTGTCACCGCCACTACTCGAGGTTAACATATTGTCTGTCTACTTTTAATAGAAACATTCCTCATGTATTCCAACAAATCGCGTATATCTGAATTCTACATACAAAGCTGTAATTCCGTTGAGAGTTTGTAGTGACATTGATAAATGATGTCACCAGAACCCTTTGCTTGAATTACAATCTTAATTATGTACACCTGGGTTCTTATTATTCCTTATATTATTTCTGTCATAGCACTATCTTGTCCTATTCCTACTCTGATGCTAATTTGTTTTATCAGTAGCCCAGGCTCTGCAGCTCAGCAAAGCCTGTCCACAGCCTTTAAATGACTGTAAATTTCTTCCTTGTTATTGCTGTTTTAAAGACAGAGTGTAGCAGTAAACAACAAATACAATTTTTTTACATGAAGCTGATGCACATTTTACGCAAAGTTTTTTGGGTTTGTTTTCCTCAGAGTTCTCTTACTTAGGACATCCAGCTTTTCTGACCACTTCTGCTTGTTTCACGTCTCTTGAGAAAAGAAAAGCAAAAAGGTTTGTTTGCTTATTTATTTTTGTATTAGGGGAATTCCCCTATGGCTGAAGGTGGGAAACACTCCGTATGGTAAGCCTGAGAATGGGAAATACAAGTTTCTTCTAGTTCTCATTCTCTTGGGTTTTTTTTTTCTCTATTCACCTTGTGAACCTCCCCAGGATTACTTTTGTCACAGGAAATATAAAAGCCTCTGCTTTGAGTGTGTGTGTGGCCAATGGAATCCCTTTAAAAATGATCAATCAGGCTGTGCCTTGCTTTGCTCTGGAAGCCCCTTGAAGACACAAGCTTGCAACAGAGGTGATTAAAAGCTCCAAAATCCACTTTATCCTAACATTTAAAAAGCATGAAGAAAGCTTAGACTTCCAGGATATAACTTGCATCTGTTCATTATGTTTATTTAACATAAAGAATGTAGGTCCTATCTTGTACAGCGCCCACGGTTCCACACTTGGAAAAAGCTCAGAGCTAAATGCTAACACATTAGTGGTGGACTTGGTCTTTGGTCAGGCAAATGTATTGATGAGCTGTGTCACACCTGGAAAAGGAGTTGGAAGATTTGGTTCTTGTAACCATTTATTCCTTCTCCGTTTTTTTTTTTTTTTTTTTTTAAATAAGTTTTCTCTTATTTCTGTCCATTGACAAAATCTGAATTCCATCCTCTAGAAAAAAGGTACAATTCTGCTCCCTTTGTGGTGAGACTGACCAGGAGTGGGTATTAACATTTGTCTTCCTTCCCACCGCTAGTGCTCCCACATTCTTTGGTCCTTCTGCAACAGCAATGTACAAAAGCCTGGAAAAACAGGAATCAAAACACTCTGAATTTTGGAGCATTTGTTACTGGAATATCAGAAGAAAAACTTAGTAATCAAAAAGAGTGTGGACAGAAATCTGGACAGCCCTATCATAAGTATAATTCATGTACCAAAGGCGTTTGAAACAAATATTTACTTACCTTTTAGCTTAGTCAAGATGGCCAGTATATTTATCCCAGTTATTTACTTGAATATGAACAGATATGCTCAAGCCTACACTATAGAAATTATTAATTCTTGTCTCAACTCTCTGCCGCTGAAAATTTGCACTTATATTATTTCTCTTGCCCGTTGCTGCATTCATCTTTCCAGTCTCCGTTCTTTCTCATGAGACGCACAGGTCCAAGGGAGCCTTTGAACCTTTCCCACTCTGTTTCTTGAGCATCAGGTCTGTGCTGATGGCTCTTGTCCCAGAGGTATATGACAAGTTCCTTCAGAAAACATTCAGTCTTTCTTCCATTCCCTGGAGGGACTGTAACTTTTTACTGTTCCCCAGTCTCTAAAATGCTAATTAAATTCTTATCAACCCATAGGTTGTAATTCTGGATAATTTTTATTCTGGATGACTTTGGCTATTTCTCAATAATTCCAGCCTATGTCATCAACCATCACCTTCTGGAAACTGCACAAGCCATCACAGCAATCAAGAACGTGGAAAACACTAGGAAGGTGGGCTCAAAAGCCAGCACAGTCAAGTGAAAGAAAACCTGAGCCTGCCTTTACTTTGCTAATCCTTTAAACACTTGGATCCGATTTCGATAATCTTTTTCACACTTCTGGTATGTTCACAGGGATCTGCTTTGCAGAAGGCCTTGGCATCCAAAGCTTGCTTCAAATTCAGCCAGGGTTTGAATTGCATGTTAATTATTTTAAATATATCAGAATACACCAGTTTCCCATTCTGGTACCCCTTCCAGTTTTGAGAGTGTACAACATCCCTGTTTTTTCAGCAGTAGAAGATCCAAAAGGGCCTTTTTCACTCCTTAGTTGATATATATGTGTATGTGCGCACGCATGAGAATGTGTGTAGATGCTCTTTGTGAACACCCTTTATTTTTTGTCATTCCAAGGTCTGAGGCATGTAAGCTGCTGCCTAAAACTTGCAGCCCACTCTGAAGAAAGTGAGCCCAATAAATAACAAGATGAAGCACTGTTAGAAACTGTTGGAGAAGTCTGAAAAAGGTAAGCTCTTTCTGGTTTACTAATTTCACTTTGGTCTTTCTGTGATCCTCAGTAAAAAAAAAAGTGAGAAACTAAAGTTAAAAATACTGCTGGAAATTTAACATACATGGCCTACTAAGCAGAACTTAATCCACCTAAGGCTCCTTAAAAAAGAGTGAGCCAATAAACCTGAGTTAAATACTTGGAGTCCAGACACTTAAAGCTCCATTGAATCAGGAGTTTTACAGAATCTCAGTGGTAACATACGTTTCCACACCTGGTAAAAATTCATGTACGAAACTGACTCACGTTAGAGAGAAGAGGCAGGGGAACAGATTCCTGTGGCTGGGATCCAGTTCTGTAATTTTCCTATTAATTTGTGTTTGTGGAGATGGAAGAAGTTCCTATGTAACTAGAGAACCTGATGGGACAACTTCCATATTATTTTAAAATTAACTCTGTCATTGGTGAATAATGTTTCGGGGTAGTTCATGCAGAATAGGTATGGCCTGGAAGAGAAGTAAATGAAACTGTCCCAGGACTTCTTACTTTAGTTGTTTAAATGAGAGACAAATCTCAAAGTTTTTTTTTTTTCCTCAAAGGCTGTGCAAGTCGTCTGTGAGTTAGGACCGACAAACTATCCATCTTGTTGTTTTAAGCAGGCACGGGAACTTATAAGTGTTGCTTTCCTTCTCCATTTATTGTCTGAGACACTCACTGATTTTTCCTTTTAGCCCAGTTGTAAACCCATTTGTAGCAGGGATCCGAATGAAGGTGCAGAACTCACCAACATTTCTCTGTGCATTCCTGAGATCGCTTTGCTTGAAAAGAGCTTTGTTTTCTCATGTGTTTCTTTTTTCCCTGACCTTTGTTTCCTTCCTCCAAAATACACTTCACCTGTCTTCCCAGGTTAGATTGAACTCTTTTTTGGACAACGGATCTGTGTTTCTTCCAAAGTAAAATGGGATCCTAATTAGATGGGGTCCCTTTGGTGTCACAGCACTACAAAACACAAATAATAACAGCAACAGCTGAAAGGGAACAGTGATCCTGCATTCATGCACTTCTGATCTGTTCCTGGACATGGGATGTACATAAATGCACTTTGGGTTAGATTCCAAGGTCGGTTACCCAACTGCAGATTAGATTGAACTCCACTGGATTTAAGAGAGCTGATACAGATGTGTACATGGATAACTAAATCATAGTTTTTATATTTTGTCTCAAATGGTTTCATAGAATCATAGAATAGTCTGGGTTGGAAGGGAGCTTTAAGATCATCGAGTCCAACCATCAACCCAACTCTGACAAAAAAACCCTGTCACTAACCCATGTCTCTAAGCACTATGTCTGCCCGGCTTTTAGGTACCTCCAGGGATGGTGCCTCCACCACTGCCCTGGGCAGCCCATTCCAAGGCTTAAGAACCCTTTCTGTGTAAAAATTGTTCCTAATCTCCAATCTGAACCTCCCCTGGTGCAACTTGAGGCCGTTTCCTCTTGTCCCATCGCCTGTTCCTTGGGAGAAGAGACCGACCCCCCCCCGGCTACCCCCTCCTTTCAGGGAGTTGTAGAGAGCGAGAAGGTCTCCCCTCAGCCTCCTTTTCTCCAGGCTGAACACCCCCAGCTCCCTCAGCTGCTCCTCACAAGACTTGGGCTCCAGACTGAGAATCAAACTCCAGTTTGATTCAGAACTTTCCTTTGTTCACCACTATGTCTTTTGGGGTGGAGGAAATGTGCTGCAAGCAAATTTCACCCAGAAAGGAAGAAGATGATGATTTGGAAAGCCAATAAACTCATTTCTTCGTTCCCCAGAAGTGGTGTGTTTGCCATTTTCCCCAATTACTGCACGGCACACAACACTTCTTTCCTCCACATTCCTCCTCCTCGTTATGATTTCCCCACCCTTGTGAGACACAAAACCAGAGAGCCTATCATTAATCTTCATTCCCAAAGTGTTTAGGTCTATGAGATCTGGCTTTAATTACCAACCATGAGAAGAACTAATTACCCTGGCCTAACAAAGACAGGATGGCGGAAGGGGGTGATGCTGTGAGGATCTGTCAGTGCACATCTTTGCATATTAGATATTCCCATCGCTATTTCTGTGTCACTTGAGAAAAGAGATAAAAGGACAAGTATGCAGGAGTTACTCCAAGTTTATAAATGCCTCCAAAGATACCTCTGTGGGAATTAAAAGTTTTCCTTGTGGGAGTAGTTCCTGTAGAGTGCAGAGCAAACAGATAGCACTTCAACAATAAATGCATAATGATAATGAGTTGACCAGTGACTCAAAAGCTGAGCTATGCAAGCCTAAAATAAGCATTGCAAGTGTGGGAGTCTATAATTCTGAATCAAGGGACAAAATATTTCACTGTTTTAAATGTAAAGAAGCTATTTATCTTTCCATCAGCTGAAGCCGGATCTGGCCACATCACTCCTGAAAAGTTGTATTCCTCTGGGGAACTGAGTTAGTTCATAATGCATTTAATATCTCCAAAATACACCCTTTTACTTTAATAATCTTCTTATTTAGCCTGGAAGTCAGACTGGAACACTGACTTACAAATAAGCACTCTACACTGAATGGAGCTACAGCTTGTTGAACTTAAAGCACTTCAATATTTCAGCCAATAAAACACGTTGTTTCTCTGATCCTTCTACGTACCTAAATGAATTGACTGGGTGCTTTAAAATATCAAGTATAATGCAGAAATAGCATTTAAAGGGAAGGATGTGTATGGCAACTTTATGTTACTTAGTAACTGGGACAATAACATTAAAAATGATAAGTGAAACGGGAACCATTCCAGGAAAAATACATAATGTCTGAGCTCGCAGCGTGAAACATCTTGCAGAAGGCCTGAAAAGGCTGAATAGGTCAGGACCAGAATAAAGCTCAGAATTTCTCTGGAGAATGTGACATTCAGCTATTGTGGGTTTTTTTCTGGCTGAGACCTGTGGCATAACACATCTGGCACAGATGTGGCTTGGTATGGAGGTCCTGTCCAGCTGTGCCTCTTCTCCCCCTGTTCTCACAGCCCAGGCTGCTCCATCCTCCGCTCTGCTCCCAGCACACTCAGCAGTTCTTCCCTGACTCGGGAATCTGTAGCAAGGATGTTGCTGTTGCTCGGAGGCATCAGTCATCCCACTCAGCTTTGCCATTTTAAGGTACCCAAAGTGGTCCAAAACATGGAGTTAAGTAGCCCGGGTTCCAAAGCCATCTTTCTGTGCTGGTGTGCTGCTCTGCCTGCTTTGAGAGATGCTTCTTCCCACCTGGTTTAAACGTTGACTCTTGAAAACCAGCAGCCCTTTTATTGCCCGGAGCGGTGTGCAGCAAGCCCTTTTCTCCTGAGCACAATCGCTGCTCAGTCGCTGCACAACTGCTGTCCCCACCAGAGCATTGTGCCACCACAACTCAAGTTCTAGGTATTTTGTGATACATCACTAAGGACTGCAAGGCTTTCAGTGTTTATTTACTCTGGTAAGATTTTGTTCCACTTTTGTTCCATGATTCATGACTCTGTCTGTGATGCAGAATCAATCTTCTTGAATTGTCTCAGCTACAACAATTACATTATGACAATTAGGAACATAGTGCCTACTTGGTGAATATCATTACCCTTGCCTTTCTTTGGGGCCTGACTTTGCTTTAATTGATTTCATTACAGAATCATGGAATCACAGAATGATACGGGGTTGGCAGGGACCTCTGGAGATCATCCAGTCCAACCCCCTGCCAGAGCAGGTCCCACAGGAACGTGTCCAGGTGGGTTTGAATGTATCCAGAGAAGGAGACTCCACCACCTCTCTGGGCAGCCTATTAGGAGGCTTAGCCTTTGGGGGACGCAGTTCAGGATCAGTAGTAGCATTTCCACATCATTTTATTGGTTTGGAAGGGGCAGGGGAGGGACAGCCTGTATGACAAAGCATCCTGTGGTATTTTATACATAATGGGGAAAAACGTTGTATCATCAAAGTTCTTAGTCTGAAATTGTTTTGCTTGTTGTTTTTTTAAATACACTTAAGCTACTGAGATTGCATAAAGAAACTATTTTCAGTCCTTTTGAATGCCTCCAAACCTTACACCTTCTGGGTGACAGACAAGTGGTGTGGAAGAGCTGCTGTGTCAAGGGTTCATGTTGCAGCTGACTCATCGTGACTCTCATGCATCCACAAAAGTAAACACAGAAATTGTGTTGATTCGCTGAGTGCTGTGCGATCCTTCAGCCATCTGAAGTCATCATCCATCTGAAGTCACCTCCAATAAATACATTAAGTAACACATTATCTAATGCGTCTCCGAGTCTTATCAATAATGAATGCTGCAAGTATTTGTATATTCAGGTTGCTTCTCACCCTTGTGTGACAGACCAGAATCTAATTAGTCTTCCATGAAGGGCTCGTCAGAGACCCGGGGCAGGGGGAGACACAGACTCTGACCGGCAGAATGGAGTGTGTGTGTTACCCAGCTCAGGAACGGTCACTTTGGCTACAGACAAGCATTTCTTCTCTGCATTGTATGAAAGACTAAGAGAAGTTTTATGGCCTGTGTAATGTAGAAAGTAAACCTCTCTGGTCATAATTACCTATGAATTCCAGACGAGGGATTCCCAGTCTACAAATCCCAGCTAATCTGTTTTCTCCCCTCCCTTTCACGGGACCAGTGGTCATAGGGAGTGGCGAGTTTCACACACACAAATGTTTCTTCAATTCCTTTGTCTGAAATTGAGAGAGGTGAGAAAGACCAAACCTTCCTGTCAGTCCAACTCGAGCAACAGGAGGAATGTGTGTGTCCTGGGGAATGTGGTCCCTCACAGCAGAAGGGGATCTGTTTGTACAGATCCATTGAAGCTAAAGGGGCAAAGTAGGTTTGTAGGTATTTGTCCAAAACAGAGAGGAGAGAAACAAAGAGAGAGAAAAAGAAGGAAGGAAGGAAGGAAGGAAGGAAGGAAGGAAGGAAGGGAGGGAGGGAGGAAGGAAGGAAGGAAGGAAGGAAGGAAGGAAGGAAGGAAGGAAGGAAGGGAGGGAGGGAGGGAGGAAGGAAGGAAGGGAGGGAGGGAGGGAGGGAGGGAGGAAGGAAGGAAGGAAGGAAGGAAGGAAGGAAGGAAGGAAGGGAGGGAGGGAGGGAGGAAGGAAGGAAGGAAGGAAGGAAGGAAGGAAGGAAGGAAGGAAGGAAGGAAGGGAGGAAGGGAGGGAGGGAGGAAGGAAGGGAGGGAGGGAGGAAGGAAGGAAGGAAGGGAGGGAGGGAGGGAGGGAGGGAGGAAGGAAGGAAGGAAGGAAGGAAGGAAGGAAGGAAGGAAGGGAGGGAGGGAGGAAGGAAGGAAGGAAGGGAGGAAGGGAGGGAGGGAGGGAGGGAGGGAGGAAGGAAGGAAGGAAGGAAGGAAGGAAGGAAGGAAGGAAGGAAGGAAGGAAGGAAGGAAGGAAGGAAGGAAGGAAGAAAGGAAGGGAGGGAGGGAGGAAGGAAGGAAGGAAGGGAGGAAGGGAGGGAGGGAGGGAGGGAGGAAGGAAGGAAGGAAGGAAGGAAGGAAGGAAGGGAGGAAGGAAGGAAGGAAGGGAGGGAGGAAGGAAGGAAGGGAGGGAGGGAGGGAGGGAGGGAGGAAGGAAGGAAGGAAGGAAGGAAGGAAGGAAGGAAGGAAGGAAGGAAGGAAGGAAGGAAGGAAGGAAGGAAGAAAGGGAGGGAGGGAGGGAGGGAGGAAGGAAGGAAGGAAGGAAGGAAGGAAGGAAGGGAGGAAGGAAGGAAGGAAGGAAGGAGGGGGGGGGGCGGAGGGAGGAAGGAGTGGTTTCAAAAATCCTTAAAAGGAATAATGGAAAATGAAATGTTGTTTCAAATGGCATGTAAGATTCAAAAATCCGTGAATTTAGTTGATTCAAAAATCAACTAAAACATTTATGAAAGATTTCTTATAGAAACAATTCATAAATTATATTTAAACAGGAGAGCTAGCAGTACATGACAGAACATGACAGGAGTGATTTAAAATAATTTTCAGGTGGACTTTCTTCAATACTTAATTTCTTACTGTTCAGCTCTCTAACGTGTCTTCAAACTAAGCAAACTAAGGAATTTTGTTATTTTGAACTGGAAACAATGCTTTAAAACAGTGAGCTCTAATGCCTCAACATTGAATTAGCTCCTCCATATTATATGATTGGTTAAATAAGTTGTTTAGTGTCAATAAAATCTTTTTTGAACTAATAACAGGGCATATCACCACAGCCTGTTCACTCAATCTGTCCTAGAGCAATTGCTGTCTCACTGAAATGAAGAGTTACTCCAATAAAAATCCTCAGCAATTTGATCAGGTGATTTTTATGCAATATTAACAGGGTTGTCACAGCAGAGGGTGCGGAAGACTACTTGATAAATATGTGTAAGAAGTAAAATAGCAATTATAGCAATTAATAGCTATGAAACAAAAAATAAAATAAGATCTATTTTCTGGCAAAAAAAGCCCTCAACAACCCAACCCAAAAGATTATGTAGATCATTCATTTAAAATGTATATAGTATTTTTCACCCCAGCAGGTTCTAAACTGGTATAAACAGGCTCACTGAAATGCGTATTATATATGGGGTAAGGGGAAGATGGAGCAGGCATTTAATGCTCTACAACGATGCTGCACTACGTGCCTTTGGACAGAAAATTAAGAGCACCTTTTCTCTGTGGAAACAACCGAGGAATTTAAGAGGGCAGAACATTTTTACCCACACTGATTTGGGTCCCGGTCATCAGCTCTAAGACCCTTGCTCTCATAAATATGACATGAGATCCCTAAAATTACCACGGGCAGCAAGGCTGTGTCTTTTTTTTTTTTTTTTGTAAGAAAGCTACGTAAGCCAGAGAGTGTCTGCAAATACTAGTAGCACCCAAGAATCTGTAGGGTTTGGAAAGAAGGGTCCCAGAAGGCCCCAATCCCACCCCCTCCCGGTTCTCTGATTTTCTTCGGGAAGGTGCTGTTCAATCAAAATACCAACCTGCTGATGCTCAGGACCGGGAAATAGGTGAGTTGTGTGGGAGGGTTCACAGCACAAAGCAGCCCCACGGCGCGGTGCAGGGGCACTACACAACGAACCCTATCGCTTTGGCCAGAGTAAATCGTTTGTAGATGCATCTATGAATATTAAACTCGCTTCAAACAACAGGGAGCAGGCAACCTACTGTTGGGAATGAGAATGTGTGCTTACAAATCATCCACTATTGAGGGACTTTCCCCACCAGACCACAAACCAGCAGGCAATCCAATTTTTACTTTAATGGTTCCTACAGGGCTGAACCGGCTTTCTTGCAAAATCCCATTCATTTCACCTCTGCCTGTTTTTGAAACACCACCCTGAGACCCTTCCTGCCCAGAAGGTGTTTGCCGGGTTAGAAGTGTAGCCCATGTATTACTGCAGATCCTGTGGTGGGGTATTTTTACTTTTTCATTTTTATTTCTGGGAAGGTCTTATTATTTATTTAAATAAAATTTTTGCCTTAATTACATTTTGTTTCATTTTGGCCTTAGTACTATGCCACTAAGAACAAAAAGAAAAAGACTACTATAGTTTATTTACCATTGTTTGATATCTTACCATTTACTGAACTTTCCAGAGAAGCATGATAAACAGCAGCATTCTGAGCCACTAAAACATGGTATCTATTCCTCGATGGCAGCCTTGCTGAAATATGTTTTAATATTATTGACAAATAAAAAAAAAAAAAGCGTTTTACTTCTCACCTGACCTGACAAATTGTGAGAAGACAAGAAGTTTCTCAAGAAGGCATCTTCCCATTGGGTACAACCAGAATGGGACTAATACAGAGGGAAATGCATGAGCTTTACTCAAGAATATCTTTCTTTGTACGATTTATGGAAATCCTACAGTATTTTATCACAGTTATCCCAAGTTACCTGATTTGTTTTAAGGTTCTTTAAAAAGCTTAAATATGAAAACAGAAATGAGATTCATCATCTTCTTCCCAGACTTCTCAATGTATAGGTATATAAAAAGTAAAATCCCTAATGCAAGTAGCCTACCACAAATTATGCTTTCTTGGGAAGTTCTGTTCTCATCTTCAGTGGTATCTTTATGTATTACTGCACATTCTCCTAGTTTTCCATATGCTTTTTTACATTTATTTTAAAAGAGCAAGCCAACTATATGCTGTACTAACACATTGGTGCTAATCTGTTAGTTAAACACTGTTACATGAGCCAGTCACCACTGAGTGTTCGTTTGTGTGGGGGAGATATTCTGTGTGAGTATTTAGTTAGGATGGATTCCTGGCTTAGTCTTGCTGTATTAATTAAAAAGAGAAAGGTGTACATGTACAGCAAATCCTGTGTTTTCAAGGTGCTTGACTATGTGTCAAGAAAAATGGCAAAACACAGACTCCTGTAGTTAATATTGGGCCTTTTAACATGATATTTTAACATGATATAGGTATTTTACAGGCATTCTAATCTCCAGCTAATCTTCTGTGGTCTGGGTAGAAAAAGAATAAATTAGTATGAATACAAGATATAAAATCATGACAGTGAAAATAATGCCTCTACTTGCAGTTACAAAACTTTGGAGATCTGCATTTTAGTCCCATAGTTGCCAAGTATAGATAAAATTCTGAATCTATTCAAAACATTGAACATTTTGCCATCGACCACTTGCCACACGGCAAATATTTCCTTGACAAAATTTACAAGGCATCAAAGGGAGGAGGCAGAAAGAAGTGTCAGTAGGGTATGGCAGTGTTTTTCTTTGTTGCTGACCTTGTTATATGGGATCAGACATATTTATATTCTATCTTCTAGAAGAAATTATAAGAATTTTTAAAGTTCAGGAATAGATGGAGTCCAGAATAACATCTATAATTTATAGGCTTTAATTTCCAAGGACATCTGGGCTTTCATAGAGAATATTCTGTAAAAGAACGCTGACTCATCTTGACAAATATCAACTTCCCCTCTCCAAACAGTCTCATCTCTACGTGCAGAACTCTTACCTTAAATAAGAAGGAACAAGTAGGCTGAAGAGCATGGAATAATTTTCCAACAGAAAGATTCAACACCCTGCAAAGCACCTTTCTCAAGGGAGGTTGCAGGAGACCCATTGCTTGACTCATGTAAAACTAAACTGGACCAAACTTCATATAATACACGGCAGGGACCAATTCTGGATGAGCGGGGACTGTAGCAGTTGATTTAATAGATCTTCCCCATTTCTAGGTTCTATGACTTTGCAGCAATGTTAACGGGACACAAAATATGCAGAGCTTCCAAAGTGGCCAAGCATCAATCCTGCATCTTTTCATCTGGAACCCCATTATATAGACCTCATTTAAATTATGTCAGAAGCCAGGGCGATGCACGGCAGATACATTACGGGATTGCGATGCACGGCAGATACATTACGGGATTGCGATCCACAGCAGGACCCTCCATCTCCAAGCATCAGTGCTCTTGTCCAAAGTGTCCAGGTCGTGCTCTCTCTCAGTTCTTCCACTAACAAAATTGCACAACTTTGCTAGAACTGTTTGCTGTTACTAAAATATCATCTTTGTTTTCTTTTGTATTTTGGTGAGCCACTGTTTTGGAGTTGTTTTTTTTCCACCCAAATTACAAGACAGGCAATGCACAGAATTACTGATGTGCAAAATAAAACCCAACTTCTAGCTGATACATATACCTGAACCCGGAATGGTTTCGTTCTGGAGAAGCTGCATTGAGCTATAATGACAATATACTTTAAAGCAGTAATATACTGCACCTGATCCAAGGGCCATTGAACCCGACTGTGGAAAAATCACACTTTGTAAGCAAAAGCTTGAGAGCCTCTACCCAGAACTGACCCAACACAGCGAACGTGTTCCACTCGCGATGTGCAACGTTTCAACACAGTGTTTGTGAACTAGTCCTGAGCCAAGGTCATTAAGAATGGTGAAATCTTTGTGCTGTGCATGGGGTTAGGGATTGAGATCAGCCGTATTTATTTTTAGCTAGGTCTATGCTAGAATTCAGGCCTCTATTTCCAAAAGTTAATGCTGCATTTTGCCACCTATTCCCACACAACATAAGGCTGGGCTAGAAAACCAGTAAATGCACACCATAGCATAGCATTTGTGGGTAAGAAGAAGCAAGCCTGCTATGCTGATGAAAATTAAACAGTAGGCTTTAAAAAAAAAATAAATAAAATTATAAACTGTATTATGAACTATGTTATGAACGACATTACATAAGCTGGAAACCGTAAC